>NC_050465.1:49686573-49860517 GCF_903995425.1 Onychomys torridus
CTATGAACCTCCACAGGTACATCATCAGTCTATAGTTTGCACTAGGGCCACTATCTTTACCTACATTGTACACTGACACCCAGGAAGGCCTCTGTTGAGCAGTCAGAACAATTTTAATATAGAACAGAAAGAATCGGCAAAGTTCATCTAGTCTGACCACTGTCCACAGCTACTTTCTCACTTCAAGACTTGTGGTGGCCGTATACTAGCAGGAAGAGTTCAGATTGCATTGCTCTCTACCCCACTGGCATTTACTTGTTGCTTTTCTGTACTCGGCACCTGTCTTCCTTAGGGTTTTATCACTGTGAAGAGACACCATGACCACAGCAACTCTTATAAAGGAAAACATTTCATTGGGGCTGACTTACAGTTTCAGAGGTTTAGTCCATTATCGTCTTGGTGAGAAGCATGGTGGTGTGCAGGCAGACCTGGTGCTAGTGAAGGAGCTGAGGGTTCTGTATCTTGATCCTCAGGCAGCAGACAGAGAACTGACTTGAGCTTCTGAGACCTCAATGTCCACCCCTTAATGACACACTTCCTCCAACAAAGCCATACCTACTCCAAAAGGCCACACCCCCTAATAGTGCCACTCCCTATGGGCCAAGCATTCAAACATATGAGTCTATGGGGGCCGTTCCTATTCAAACCACCACAACACTCATACTTCCTTGGGAAACCTGTTTCTACCGCTAAGTCAGAAGGTAAGTATGTAATCACTGCCAAGCCCATCTATAGGACCTTCATCTTGGTCATGGTGGTGGAGCCAAGGATGGGCATTTGTATAAAAGTTACTTTGCTGTGGGCAAGTACATCACAAAAAACAATCTTAGAGGAGGGTTTATTTTATCTTATAGTTCAAGGGAATAGAGCCCAGCATGGCAGGGGAAGAATGAGATGGCCAGTCACATTTTGGAAGCAGAAAGAGGAGAGCAAATAGGGCTGGGCTCAGAAACCTCAAGACCCATCCCCAGTGACCCACTGCCTCAAAATAAGCTCTACCCCCACAGCCTTCCCTCAGCTACGGACTAGGTATTCAAACACCTGAACCTATAGGGGGGGGGGCATTTCATATTCAAACCACTATAGCATGTGACCCAGACAGAGCCAGTCCCTGAACATTTGCTCTTTGAAATTTTGGAACATATATTGCCTGTTGGGTCACAGGGATGGAAAGATGCATGTTGGGGGCTTCCAGTGGCCAACTTGTCTGTCACATAGATAATACCTTTCTGAAGAAGGTTGCATGGGGTGAGTGTAGGTGAACATCAAGGGCTCGATGGATTTGGGGTTGAAGAGAGTGAGAAGCTAAGAAAGAGCCAATCTATCTGAACCCCATGATCTCCTTAGGTCTGAACTAGCCTCCCCTGTGAGTGTTTAACTGATGTGTTCCTTGTTTGCTCATTCACAGCTAGAAGTGTAACTGGCAGACCACCTTTTCTTCATCCACTTCAGACACACTTAAGGAAACCAATTCTTGGTTACTAGCCATTTCCTACTTACTTATTCCAGGCTTATTGGGGTATAATTGACTAACAGTTTTGCTATTGCTCTTCCATGTCCCCAGAAGGGCAGAGGCTTTGTCATATTTATGTTTTCATTTTCCATACCATCTATTAAACAATCTGAATAAATGTGTGTTAAAGGATAGAGATGTAGCTCAATGGTGGAGCACTTGCTTAGCACACAAGACCTTGGTTTCCCTCCCTACTACAGCTTTTTACCCCCAAAACGAAGGCTGTTAAGACAGAATAGTGGAATTGGGGGTGCTGCTCAGTGGTACAGTGATTGCCTAATAAGTGTGAGGCTCTAAGTCTGATCCCCAGAACCCATCCCCCCCAAAGCAAACTAAAATAAAAGGAAATACCAAATGATGTGTAAGGAAATACCATTCTTATATGTTTTCATTAGATTTTTTTTTTTTACTTTTAGCCCTTATTTAATAAAGTATTGCTTAAGCCAGGATAGAATAAAGTAATGTTATTAGAAAAACAAACAAACAAACAAAAAAACAAAAAACAAGCTGGGTGGTGGTGGCACATGCCTTTAATCCCATCACCAGGGAGGCAGAGGCAAGCCTGGTCTACAGAGCGAGTTCCAGGACAGCCAGAGATGTTACACAGAGAGACCCCATCTCAAAATAAATAAACAAACAAGCAAACAAACAAAAATTTTCATCAAAAAACATTTTAGGACCAGCAAGATGATTCAGAGGATAGCACTCTTGTCACATAAGCCTGACAACCTGAGTTTTATCTGTGGAACCCACTTTAAAAAGTTGGGTTCAGTGGACTTCTGCTTGTAATCCCAGTGCTTCTCCAGTGAGAAGGGAGGGCAAGCAGGAGAATCTCCCAGAAGCCCTGGGGCCAGTTAGCCTAGAGTGCACATCGTGGCAGAAAGAAGAAACACCTCAGCAAGGTGGAATGAGAGAATCCACTCCAAAAATGGGCCTTTAACTTCCACCTACACACCATGACATGCACGTGCACTAACACACAGGTCATGCACACACACACACACACACACACACACACACACATACAAATAATAATAACAATGATAATATAAGAAAAATTCTAAAGCAATATTTTAAACTTGACCAGAAAAAAATGAAGGTTATTTATAACTTAAAGTTTGCAAACTAAATATATTTATCCTATTTCTTAAAATATACCCAAGTCAAGGTGAGTAGAATACTCATTAAATTCAGTGTAACATGGTCCACTCATTTCCTTAGGCAGATTAAAGCCATTTGAGATGTAGAGTATTGCAATGGTTAGTTTTATGCCAGCTTGACACAAACTATGGTCTCTGGAGAGGAGGGAGCCTTAAATGAAAAAATTCCTTCATAAGATTGGTTATCTGCAAGGCTGTAGGACATTTCCTTAGCCAGTGATTGATGTGGGAGAGACCAGTCCATTTCGGGTGAGCCACACACATCTGGGCTAGTGGTCCCGGGTTCTGTAAGACAGCAGGTTTAGGAAGCCAGGAGAAGCACACTGGTAAGCAGTACTCCTTCATGGTCTCTGCATCAGCCCCTACCTCTAGGTTCCTGCCTTTTCTGATTCCTGTCCTGACTTTCTTTGATGATGAACAGTGTTTATTTGAGCAAAGCAACTCCCGGGGCCATTTCTCCAGTCCCAGAGATCAAGGCTGGAGAAGTTTTGCCCACAAACTAAAGCAGGGAGACTTTATAGGTTGCAGGCAAGGGATGATGACATATCCACCACAAGCTGGGTTTGTGCCCAAGTGTGGTCAAAAGCTGAGCCTTTTAAGCAGGAACTTGGGCAGCTGGTAACTTCAGGGTATGAAGGTGCAGTAGCCACCAAGAATGTGGAATTGAACTTTTTGTCTCCTTTCCTCTGTTCAGAGGCTCTCTGAGCAGGCAGACTTTGGAGAGAGACAGGAATGAGGCTTTCCAGATTGTGCAGGAGCAAGCTGGAGGTCCCAGCTGAACACAACAAAAGGTGACTTTTAATATAAAATGAAGCCTATCTTTCCGACCAAGAATGAGGTTTTGTTTTGGTTTGCTGTTACAGATTTGGGGAGGGGAGAGTGCTACCAGTTCACAAAAAAAAAAAAAAAAAAAAAAAAAAAAAAACCACCTCGGAGACAGACATAGTTAATTATGAAAGTTTGGCCTATAGCTTAAACTTGTCCCATTAGCTCTTATAACTTAAACTAACGCATTTATATTAATCTATGTTTTGCATGGTGGTGTTTTACCTCTCTTCCATCTCTCACCTCCTGTTTCCTCTCTGTGTCCTCTGGCGTCTCCCCCCAGCCTTCTTTACTCTCTGCCCAGAAGTCCTGCCTCACCTCTTCCTGCCTAGCTATTGACCATTCTGCTCTTTATTAAACCAATCAGAAGGTACCTTGGCAAAGACACATCTTCACAGTGTACAAAAAGATTATTCCACAATATACTGTGGTGGTAAGAAAGTAACACAACTTTGTTATGTCCTTAGAACCAATTAGCCAGAAAACTTTTGAAAACAGTGAGAAATTCACCTCACCAGGATGGTTCTCCATAGTAGGCAGAATATGAGAAAACAGATGGGTGATTTCAGTTTCTAGGCCTAGGCCCGCTTGGTCAACAGGACATTTGTCAACACCTTAGCTACTAGGCATTAACCTATCTACCGTGTCCCACTGCATCCTGGGGTGCACAACATGGAGACCATTGCTGCTACACAAAGTTCCAGC
Source organism: Onychomys torridus (assembly GCF_903995425.1). NCBI lineage: Eukaryota > Metazoa > Chordata > Mammalia > Rodentia > Cricetidae > Onychomys > Onychomys torridus. The sequence continues at coordinate 49,690,777 of NC_050465.1, forward strand.
GTTTCAACTTTGCAGATCACAGTTCTCCAGAACCCTTTCCTTTCATCTTTAATGAGTCTCACATGTGTTATGGGAGTTCCCTTATGCTTTTTCCTTTGGGAGATTTTGTGTGGGCTTTCAAGGATGAAAATGTACAAAATGGGAGCCTCTCTAAACAAAATAATTATTTGGGAAAAATACCCACCACCAAGGAACCACATACCAAGATGACTTTGCTCACTCCCATACAAGCTACTAGAAAATTTAGATAAGCAACATATGTTTGATAAATAAGGTATATTTGATAATCAAGGTTTACAAATTCCTAAGGTCTACTCAGGTCACAGTAATATTTACCTAGGTTCATCTTTCCTTGCTTTTGAGCTTTAGCTGTTTGGATCAACTAAGCCATACAAGAAACTACGATATTCTATATTAGAATGCCTGATCCCCACAAGAAAGTTCTTTTCCCAAGGTCAGACATTTAGACAAAAGTCTCCATTCCCTCAGAGGCTGGAAAGAAAGTTTCTACTTGCTAAATAGAGACATTCTTATCTCTGGCAAGAGGAACTTGTGGCCCTTTCATTAAGATATGACTGCTGCATATTAACTTGTCAAGGTCAATGCCAGCTTCCTCAATCCCCAGATCATGAGACACACTCCAGCTCACATGCCCCCTTTCTCCCAGGTAATCCTATGTGCAACTATAGAGTATGAAAGGTGTATTCCTTTTTCAATAAATGCTCACGCACCCATCAGATCCTGTCAGTCTTGTCCTGTTCATGGTACCCTGCCCCTGACCACTGCTCCACACATCCTCTTTGGGACTGATGTATCAGGACTCCGGCAGCATCCACTCCTCAGGCTTTAGAAGACTATGCTAACCCATTTTCTGTTGCTGTTACAAAATGCCAGAAAACAGATAAATGATACAATTGGAGGTTTCTTTTAGCAGTTTCTTTTGCTCTGGGTTCTGGAGGTCATGACATCCGGATCCGTCCTTTTCACCTCTTTGTAATATGGAGGATTGAATGTCAGGAGACAGAGCGATCATTTATTTTAGACCTCTCTTCCTTTTTTTTTTTTTTTTTAATATAAAACCATCCAGATGGCCCTGCCTAACCCTCATTACCTCCCAGAGAGGCTCTCCTTCCAATATTATCAACATACAAATTTGTGAATTAAGTTGCTAACCTCTGAGCTACTGGGGGACACATTCAAATCCTATCAGAGACACACTGACATCCTGGTCCACCCCCAGGAAGACAAGTCCTGGAAGAAAAGACCCTTAGAGCATGCCTACAAAGCTCCAAGGCAGGGAATTCTGAGGCCCTAGATACTTAGTAAGGAAGAGGAGTATGTGTGTGTGTGTGTGGTGGGGGGGTGTTCAGGGTGTATGTAACCCGTTGACCCGAGAAAGTTATAACCAGAGGAAGCCAGAGTGGATGCCGTAAGCAAAGTTCCAGGTCCATGGGTCAGATGCTCAGATCCAAGGATATTTGGAGGTTCTACTGATGATCAACACTTTTAATTTTTAAATTTCGTGTGTGTGTGTGTGTGTGTGTGTGTGTGTGTGTGTGTGTGTGTTGTATCATGCATGTTCTCTCCTACTTCTTTACTTGGTTTCTAGAGCTTGAACTCAGGCTTCCAGGCTGACTCTGCAGACACCCTTACCAGATGGCACAGGATCAAACCTTTAGAAGAAACATAGCATCTTTAGTACCAATAGCGCTGCAGTAAGGAAATTATGTTGCAAGGGAGGATCCTCTCTGGTCTAGAAAACGCACTAGAGTTGAACTCACAACTTCGGAATTATGATCTGAATTAGCGAGTTCAGAATCAGAAAATAGATTTACTGTGCTTTTTCTTTTCTTGATAACATCAAGCCCACTAATGGCCCTTAGCAAGATCTAGTGAGGAATTTCAATTTTTAATGTCAAAAATTATGATTCCAAAATTCCACTTGAGTTCCAGAAACTAACATGGTTAGTTTCTTTTTGTCGTTAGAGAGTCTAACCCACTGTCCAGTCCTATCTCTAAATGAAAAATCCCCTCCCCCTTCTTTCATGTGACCGAACCCTCCACCAGGTCCCTGTCCTGAAGCCCAAATGACATTTTACCATATTCAGCTCTTTTCATCAGACTTGGACTCACAGATACACAAAAATAGTTCTCCAAACCTGGAGTTCCCTTCCTGCAGGAAGATGTCTTATCACATGCATTTTCAGGGGTCAGTGGCCCGTGCACAAGAAGCTGACATCTCTCAAATAACTTTGTGAATTCCTGCTCTTGAAAAGGTAGCCCTTAAATTGAAATTAAATCACAGAGAGAGATCCACAAGCAGAGCCTCGTGGGGTCAGGGCGGCGGAAGGCAGGGTGGAGGGGACCCAAAGTGGAGTTCTTAATTGTCTTGGTAGAACATTTTGTTGCCGTGGTGTCTTTCTGCAAGGCAGAACCAGAAATCGGCCCTTGTGCCTTGTTCGCTACATTGTATTACTCTTCTCTGGGATCCTTGGGTGATGTATCTGATGGGAGAAAGGGCTTGGTCACATCACGCTATAAAAAAAAACTTCTCAGACAAAGGCAGGCAAAATTAGGTTCCAATAGGCTACATTTTCAGCCACATTTCTTAGTATCTATCATTTTTACACATTTCCACTACAAAGTAGCTGATGGGTGAACTTATTTCCACACTGCAGAGTTCCATCTTTCCGGGATGAACTGTGATTATCCTCTTCCCATATTCTCTGCCAAGGGTGAAACTTGGCTTTAAATACAATCAAGTCTCTAGTTATCTGGAGGGGGGGGAAGTGTGACAAGCACTGGGAGAGAGGGGCGGAGGGGAAGGTTTGAGGATCTTGGGGCGCTTGCCTGTAACATCTGCTTCTCACTGTCGTCCCCTTCTTCTAAGTGGCAGAAATGTATTGGAATGACTTTAGAGTCGTAGTGGTTTGGCTCTTAACACTCATGAGGCAGGCAGGGGCATGTTTAAAATCATATCGTATAGAAAATGGGGAGAACTGGAAATCAGCCCGTGGAGCAAAATGAACCAAACCCAGAAGGCCAAACAGCTCGTGTCTTCTCTTATAAATGGAATCTAGACTCAGCAATGCACACATACAGGAACATGAACATATACACACGCATGCACACATGCACACACACACACACACACACACACACACACACACAAAGGGGGACTGTGTAGGAAGGTGGCTGGGGAGTGGACAGATGTAAGCAAAGTACAATGGACGAAAATGTGAAATGAAACCCACTAGTTTGTACACTAAGTAAAATACTTTAAAAAAAAAAAAACAAAAAAAAAAACTAAGATTATATTCTACAGAGAAATTCCTAGTAAAGAAGGCCTTTGCTCTTTTCAGGATGGACACCCGGATCAAGAGACCTGCGAGTGTGTTTCACTCCCTTCTGCATGGTAGAAGGGAGGAAAAGAGAGAAAAAACATTTATACCTGATCCCCACCATAAGCTAGTGCTTACACACACACACACACACACACACACACTCCTTGGCACGCAGACACACACAGAGCCCTGCTATTCTTTAGCTAATGGGATTGGCACCGCTTAAAGCAGACTGCTAGGTCATTGTCTACGACCACAGCAAGAGAAACATTATTTAAAGACCATTCAGACTCGAAAAGAAGCGGCCGAGCACAGTAATTACGGGAGACCCTCCATTAACTAGGGCGTCTTTGCTCTTTGTCTGAGTTGGTTTAATAAGGCCCGCTAATGGGACTGTGGGGGAAGGAGAGCGCTAATGGTCCTAAAACAGCCCCTTCTTGGCCCTTTTGTCCCAAAGACTGTCTTTAGAGATGCTGCGGCCAGAGCCAGGAGTTACCATTCTGCAAAACAACTTTCACAAAAACTTGGTGTGCACCCCTGCTTGCTCAGGACTCCGATTTTTCAGAATTAGGACACATGTTTGTCCTTCTTGTTCTCTCTGATTCCAAGGCCGTTTTCCCCAGGGCCCCCCTCTTGGGTCCTTGGCCATTGGGTTCTTGGGAATGAATCCCTGGAAACAGCAGCGCTCAGTGGTCATCAGTCAGAACTACACTCCCGAGGAGTGTGTCCCACTCGCTGCTCCCGCTCATTTTCCAGAACTCTATAGACTAGAAAAATCGCCTGTCCCATCATTCCTTTAAAAGTCAATAAGGTGTTTATTCAGTATGGCAGTCTCCATTCAAACCGCTGTGCTGTACCAGCTAGCTGTGAACCAAAGGCCGCAAGTGCTCAAGGGTCTCCGGAAGCTTGCACCACACCGAGGGAGCTCATGTTTTCCTAGTTCAGAAGTTCTCACTCCTTTTCCTTCCCCAGTACAACCCTGGCCCACGCTTCCATCCATCGGCTCCCCTCTGAAGAGCCCTGTAATGGTGAGTAAAGTACCATCAGCACTCACCCCCAAACCCCAACCTCAACTCTGTCCATTCTCCTATGACACGCAGCCGCTCATTCTAAACAGAAATCTTCTTAAGCGTTTCGAGGCTTCCTACCGCCCCCGTGATTTCTTAGTAGCAGCCATGAGACCCACACTTAGTCTGCTCTTTTCTTCCTCTCTAGCAACGACTTAGACCATGCTCCCCTCAACTGTCTGCTCCACCCATTGAGGCCTTTTATAAAGCCGTTAATATACCAATCCATTCCTGGCACAGGGCCTTTGCACAACTATTTGTCTAGAATCTTTGCCCTGGCAGCCTCCGCTCATCCTTTGGTCCATTGCCTCAGTCGTGACCGTCAAGAATATGTTCATGCGGCGGTGGTAAATGCCTTTAATCCCAGCACTTGGGAGGCAGAGCCAGGCAGATCCAGCCTGGTCTACAGAGCCAGATCCAGGACAGGCACCAAAACTACACAGAGAAACCCTGTCTAAAAAAACAAAAACAAACAAACAAAAACAAAAAAAACAAAAAACAAAAACAAAAAAAGGGTGTGTTCTTTTACTACCCTCTCTAGGCTGAGCTAATGCATGGCATTCACAGTAATTACATCTTTACAATTATCCGAATGCTTTGACATTAATACTTACCTTCCTATGAGACTACAAATATCACGATAATAACCCCAGATAATAATTGCATCTGGTTTTGTTTGTCATATTTTCGTTTGGTTGTTTTGAGGCAGGGTAGCCTTGGATTTGGTATGTATGCAAGGCTGGCCTTGGACTACTGATTTGCACGGCACACATGCCTACACACTCACACACACACACACACACACGACACACATGCACACTCACACAAACTTCAGTGATGCCTCCTGCCTTCTCAAGACCCACTAGGAAAGAGAACAGAGAGCCTTGGCCAGGAGGGCTTCTGTGAAAGTGTGTCACACTCCAGGCATGCTAACAGATATGATGGATGGGACTGAGGACCACAGTCTGTGGTTCCCAAGGGAACCAGAGACTTTGATACTCGTTGGAGAGAGACAGATAAGCCTCAATAGGTGCAGAGAGGCAACACGGCTGGGTGTGTGCCCTAGGGTGATCACCATCCAGCCAGGCTGCTGGCAGCCACTGGATACTCAGTGCTCCAGCATTAGTGTGTCCAGGCATACTTACAGGGGCAATCTGAGTGCCATGTCCCATAACTCTATTTAAAAAGGAAAGTCAGACATCATTTGCAGACTTGAGGTTTCATTCTTATGGATGCCTAGATTTAGAATACTCTATTATTGCCAAGTTGCATCAGCCAAGCTCAGAATTCTGCCAATTTAGTGGAAACCGATTTCATCTAGAAACCAAAAAAAGAAGCTTTTATGATTTAAAAAAAAAAAAAAAAAAAAAGGTGTGTTCTCAGAAAACCTTAGGCCCAGTGAAGGAATTGCCTTCATGAAGCAAGGTTGTTTACATAAAGGTTGACAGTGACCTTCCTAGGCTCTGGATGGAGTCATGTTCTGGAATGTGGTAAAATGTGATTTTAATGTATGTTATCACACAAACAGAAAATTTAATATACAAAACATTAAGATACAAAAGAATAGAAACATCTAATCAACTTGACCACCAGAAAAGTAGACTCTAAGGCAATGATTCTAACACTGAACTAGGCTCCCAGTCATGCAGTGTGTGTGTGTGTGTGTGTGTGTGTGTGTGTGTGTGTGTGTGTGTACCCATTCATGCAGAGGCTCACATTTCAGCTAGGTTAACTTGCCAATGAGCTCCTGGACTTGCCTGTCTCCACCCTAGCACTGGGGTAACAAGCATACTTTTGCAGTCATGCCCTGCATTTTATGTGGATGCTGGAGATTTGAACTCAGGGCTTCATGCTTAGCAATAAGTATTTTTACCCACTGAACCATCTCCCCAACCCCTCTGCCTCCTCCACCTCCTCAGCATTAGGTGATGATGATGATAATGATGATGATTGGGTTTCTCACTGAACCTGAGCTTACCTTTACAGCTAGGCCGGCTGGCCAGAAAGCCCTCCCCCCACCCCATCTTCCTGTCTCCCTTCTCCAACAATGAGATCGTAGATATGCTTATTGCCATACCTGTGTGTAGATCTGGAGATGTGAACTCAGATTTTCATGCTTATGAGGCAAGCATTTTACCCACTGAACCATCTCCCCAAAGCATCTCCTTCCCTCCATCTTTTTTTGGGTTCTCTCTCTCTTTCCTTTTCCTCGTGTGTCTGTGCATGTGGTGTGGTGTGGTGTGGTGTGTGTACGATGTATGTACTTATTAATGAAGGTATGTATGTGTGTGTGCACCCATGTATTTGGAAGGAAAGGATGGCTTTCCTTCATGGTTCTCCATCTGTATTTTTGAGATAAGTCTCTCATCAAACCTAAATCCCATCTGATTGGGCTAGGCTGGAGGCCAATTAGCTTCAGGGCTCCATCTGTCTCTGTTACAGGGCCGGAGTTATAGGCATGTGCCACTGTGCCCATAGGTTCTGGGGATCTGATCTCACATCTTCATGCTTGCATGGCAGACACATCCTCACCAAGCCGTCGTCACAGCGCCCTTAGTGTCTTTCTTAATGGATCCTTCCTACAGCCTCATTCTAGAGCTGCAGTCCTGTGTTTCCTACCCTCTGACACTATCAGAAACACAAACTTCTTGGCACACCTGTTCTGGGTTTATAAGTGTCCAGTCAATGGTATTCTTGACATCAGCTGAACATATTGATGGATTGGATTGCATTTTTAGCTTATCCCACAGCCATTTTCTTTCATTCTCCTCTTTTAGTAACACAGAAAGCTTGTGTTTGCAATGGCTGCCAGTTTTCTGCAGTTTTTTCTATATTCTATTTTTTTTAAACTTTATTTTATGTGCATTGGTGATGTCAGGTTCCCTGGAACTGGAGTTACAGACAGTTGTGAGCTGTCATGTGGGTGCTGGGAATTGAACCCAGGTCCTCTGGAAGAGCAGGTGGTGCTCTTAACCACTGAGCCATCTCTCCAGCCCCTCTTTCTATATTCCACAGTAGATAAGTTTCCTTCATCCTTCTGCGCATTCTCCTCTAGGTCACAAGGTTTTGCTCTCTTTCTTCATGCATAAATGAAATAAGTGATGTCTATATTGAAGCCCCCCCCCCAAAAAAAACGTGTTCTTCAGCCCATTCCCTAATTAGTGGAATGATGCCTGATTGCTATTGCCGATGAGACCTGTCTGCAAAAAAGGTCATTTACAGAGCTCTCAGATCAAACCCCAGGGTTGAACTAGCTTTCCCCATGCTTTCTTGCAGGGGTGTTCTTTGCTGTCCCCATTCCTTGATTACTTGAAATCCACGGAGAAAGCTAATTTTACTTCCCCTTCCCCCAGCATTAATACCACCATTGCACCATGGGCATATCATGCCAAGGCAGCCGTTACTGTAACTCACAGAGTTTATAGCTGGATAAGACTGTTAACGATTTTCCTCCCCCAACCTACAAAGTACCTTCTGGCATAAAGAAAGCTAGCCAGCAGGGAGGATGCTTCCAGGTTCATTTTCTTCAGGTCCTGTGATGCAGGTATATGGGTCTTCAACAATGGGGTCTTACCCTGAAGTTCTGGGGAGTATCCAAGAGCCAGGGCTACCACCTGCACTGTTTATGGTGTCTCTGGGATTTCTTTTCCTGGCAGCTGAAAGGAGGGTATCTCACATCTGGCACTGGTCTTCTTGGTAGCCTAGGGCTTCAGGAAGGCAGGAAGGAGCATTGTCCTTCTGTGTAGGATCATTCCAATTAAACTCATAATGTATGGATGAAGCTTATAAGATAGTAGGCTTCCACATGGCTTTTTCAAACATCCTTAGTGTTAGTTATCTCCTGTGACCCACCCTCCTCTCTTCTTCCCCACTGAAACCTTCCTATGTCATTGGTGTCTTAGTCAGTGTCCTACTGCTTTGAAGAGACGCCATGACCACAGTAACTCTTACAAGGAAAACATTTAACAGGGGCTGGCTTACAGTTCAGAGGTTTAGTCCATTGTCACCATGGCGAGGAGCATGACAGCATTCAGGCAGACATGGTGCTGGAGAAGAGCTTCGAGTTTTACATCTGGGTCCACAGGAAGCAAGAAGAGAGAGACACTGGGCTTGGACTGAGCATCTGAAACCTCAAAATCCACCCTGGTGACACAATTCCTCCAACAAAGCCACACCTCCTAATCTTCTCAAGGAGGGCCACACCCTGATGATCAAGCATTCAAATAAATGAGCACATGCGGGGCCATTTCTGCTAAAACAACTACACTCGTTCCCTCTCCCCCTTCATATTGATTACCCCCACTCACTCTTCCTCTTAGAAGTAGCACTGCCCCAACAGCCTTCGCATCATTTCCTTTCTGCAGTTTTAGCCCCAAACGATCTAATTAGAGCTGCCTTTCACTGCCTTCATTTAAGTGGAAGCTTGGTTTACAGGAGACTTGCTTCCCTCACTCAATGTAATGTCAATACCTTCTAGTTCACTGTGTACACCCTGAAGCTGAGCAAGTTGAGTTCACTTTTCATTGTAGGGAGACGAAAGTGCACCACAGGGAAACACGGGGCATCTTTGCAAAAGGGAGTGGGGCTTCTGTTAAGAGACCTGGGGAAAGCATGGTGGTGGTGGTGGTGGTGGTGATGATGATGTCACACGCCTTTAATCCCAGCACTTGGGAGGCAGGGGCAGTGGATCTCTGAGTTTGAGGCCAGCCTGGTCTACAGAGTGAGTTCCAGGACAGCTAGGGCTATACAGAGAAATCCTGGAGAGAGAGAGAGAGAGAGAGAGAGAGAGAGAGAGAGAGAGAGAGAGAGAGAGAGAGATGGGGAAAGGTTTAAGGAAGGTAAGTTTTCCTGTGAACTGGATACTGTCAAGAAGTAGGGGTATGGGGCTGGAGCAGTGGCTCAGTGATTAAGAACACTAGCTGCTCTTCCACAGGATCCAGGTTCAATTCCCAGTGCCACATGGTAGCTTACAACTCATACTCATAAATAAATAAATTTAAAAAAATAGTAAGTAGGGAGTAATTCTTACCTCCTACCTATCTGGGAATCATATTACCCAGAAGAGAGGAAAGCAGCAACAATCATTCATAGCTGTGGAAAGAGGACATTTGGACATTTTTTCATGTCTTGTGGTCAGATGTGATTACAGAGTGCTTTTGTTCTGTCTTGTCTATCCTGGTCAGCAGAATAATCTTGTTCTGCTATGTAAAATCACTTATGCTCACTAAAGTCCCCAAGTCACTGTGAGTGGTCATCAGTCAGGAACTAGCATCAGTTAGGTCCCAAGGGCACTTTTCCCTTTTGCAAATGTTGACGTGATTTATCCATATTGTCAAATGTAGTGTAGCTATGGTCTATTAATTTTTAACATCAGCAACTCTGTTGAACTACCAAGCATTCCTCCTGCCTCATTTGTGTGTGTTAGGATTTAGCCATATTTTCCTGACTTGATCTACTCTCTAATCCATGAGTGAATCACAGTCATCCCACTGTGCTGTGGAGCTCCAGGACTTGCCCCTTCTGTTAAGCTGGTTCCTGATGTCTATTCCTTTCAAGTTCCCGGTGTTCATTATCCTCGTATTTATCTTTCTATGTCTGGTTAATTTCCCTCAGGTTCTATCCATTTTGCTGCAAATCTTACGATTTCATTCTTTTACACAGTTCCATTATGTATACATATGTATATATTCTTTAACTCCTTCATGGGAGCCTAGGATTATTCTATACCCTAGCTATTGTGAATAATGCATAGTAAATGTGGGCATGCATGCATCTGTTGGGCACGCTGAGTTCATTCTGTTGGGACAGATCCCCAGAAGGGACCACATGGATCACATGCTATATCTCGGTCTCAGAGTTCTGAAGGCACAGGCTTCTTCCTCTTTCCTCCCTTCTTAGCACTCAGGGGGTCTAGAACTTTTACTGTGTTATATACTTTCTGATTTATTTATAATTAGAGACTTTAGAAAAGTTTAAGATGGAGACAGAAAGAGACAGGAGAGAGAGAGAGAGAGAGAGAGAGAGAGAGAGAGAGAAGAAGAAGAAGAAGAAGAAGAAGAAGAAGAAGAAGAAGAAGGAAGAAGAAGAAGAAGAAGAAGAAGAAGAAGAAGAAGAAGAAGAAGAAGAAGAGGAAGAAGAAGAAGAGGAAGGAGGAGGAGGAGGAGGAGGGGGAGGGAAGAGAGAGGGAGAGAGAGCTGAAGAGTCCCGAAGAGTGAGGTTCTTAGGAAGGTTAAAGAAGAGGTCCGGGGCCTTAGTGGAGGACATGCCACTTTTTCCCATTGTGAAGTAAGTCACAAAGACACGAATTTCTGGATGAGTGCCTATGGAAGTACTTGTGCTTAAAACTGCTTTAGTAGGTTGGAGTGGTATTAGTCAGCTTTTTGTGACTATGACAAAATGCCTGAGGTAAACAATCTTTAAGGAAGAAGGATTTCTCTTGGCTTATGACCATGCTTCCTCGAGACTATGGCTTTAGTTAGGCCTGTTATGGTTGGGGAAGGAGAAGAACAGAGTTGCCCATTGCGTACAGCCAGGAAGCCAAGCGGATGAAAGAGAGGGGCTGGATCCAATGGTTCCTTCATTGACCGCACTTTCTTTGACTAAAGTTTCCACCTTTTCCGAATATTGTCGAAGGCCGGAGGCGAACACATGACCTTTGGAGGGACATTCAGTAACTGAATAGAGGGAGTAGGGGAGGCTCTGGGGAAATGTTGAATTAAAATTAGACCGGGAAGTGAGATTGTGACAGAGAGGAAAAAGAAGAGGCTGGCAGCACACAGTTCAGTTGTGTTACCACGTCACAGTTTGGGAACTGTCCTCACTAACAATTTTGTGATTCCCAAAAAAATCTCTGTAGCCCCCCCCTCCCTTTTTTTTTTTTTTCGAGACAAGGTTCTCTGTAGCTTTGGAGGCTGTCCTAGAACTTGCTTTGAAGACCAGGCTGGCCTCAAACTCACAGAGATCCACCTGCCTCTGCGTGCGCCACCATCGCCCGGCTTTTCTGTAGCCCTTTGCAATCCCTTCTCAGACACCTCACATTTCTAGTCCAGATCCTGTGTCCCCCCCTCCCATTTATACAAAATGCTCTTAAAACATTACCAAGCCTTGGGCTGGAGAGATGGCTCAGTGGTTAAGAGCGCCGACTGTTCTTCCAGAGGTCCTGGGTTCAATTCCCAACAACCACATGGTGGCTCACAACCACTTGTAATGAGATCTGCTGCCCTCTTCTGGCCTGCAGGGACACATGCAGGCAGAATACTTAAAATACATAATAAATAAATAAATAAATCTTAGGGGAAAAAAATTATTGGACCTCTAAGGTGTCCCAAAAGATCACAGTTTGTTTTTGTTTTTGTTTTTTTCCAAAAGATCACAGTTACTGTTTCTGGTTGATAAATTGGAAGTTCAAGGCAGAATTTTGGCCATATTCTTACCTTTGATGTAATCATTCTTAAATAATGTATTTTCTCTGGGTCCCTTGTAAGGACCTGAGGGTAAACCCTTCCAGTTTGTCAGCCTTCACCAGAGTAAGTAATGGCCTGGTGTAACAGAAATTCCAGGTGTAGGTAGGTAGGTAGGTAGACAGATAGATAGATAATTGATAAATAGAGATACTGTTTGCAAGCAGATCAATTGATGGCTTTATTTGGAGATAACTGACTGTGTATTTAGACTTTTACCCGACTTCGATTCTTATCCCACAATCAAAACTGTTTCTGGATTATCCAAAGTGATTGGACATAAAGAGAAAAACACAGTCACACTCGCTCTTGACCCTTCATTCCTCTTAATTCTGAAGTTGCCTTTTCAGAATCATAAAATAAAGAGCTATTTTCCTGCAATTTCTCCCCTTCAAAATATTTGGATAATACACAAGGGTGACTAAATGGCGGCTAGTTCGGACCCACCGCGAAGACAGCCGGGTCAGTAAAGAAAAGCCGAGAGAAAAGAGTCCAAATGTCCTTAGTGTACCTGGAAATTACACCTGGCAGCCAGCGACCTTCTGTGCCTCTTTGTTGTACTGTGTGTCTTCCCCCCCCTCCCGCCCCCCACAGCAGGCTTTCAAGGGTACCTTTATTACGCTGATTACTAAATTAGTGTTGGATTTAATGAGAGAGATCTGTTCTTTTATTTGTACCTTTTCCCTTCTTCTTACTTAAAAAAAGGAAAAAGGATCAGCATCACAAAAGCTTTGTACATTTCTAGTTTGCTTTTGATGATGTGACCATTTGCTCTCCTCCATCTCCATGGTAATAGGCTTCCTCCACCCCCACTACTCCAGACCTTCAGAGGCTTCGGGAGTCGAGGGGAGTTGCACGCTAAAATAATGCAGAGAAACAAATTGGTCTCTGTAAATAGGCCCTATCTTCAAAGCCTTTGAATTTTCTTCAGAATGTGATCTATTTTTTTTTTTCACCTGAGTTTGGAAATAGGAATATTGCAGATAAAATATTTGAAAGTAAAAAATTTGCATCTCAACAAATACATCTCAGTAAGTATTCATATTCCACAATAAGACGCGGACAGGATTTTAAAACTGGAAAAGGCTCAGGCTTCATGGGGTCCAAGATGCAGGTACTAGAGGAAACTGAGGCCCAAAATAGTTGATTATCTTGTATTCAGGCATAACTTGGGGCCAGGATTTAAGCCTCCTAGTGAGACAGCCTGGCCTCTGTTCTTAGTATAGCAATCATTCCAGCCATGATGTTAGTGACGTCACTCATAACTATATAAACAAATAACACATTTAATATAGACTGAAAAGTAACAGCAATTGCTATGTCCATGCTCAACAACTTTTTACCATAACTCAAAGGTGTTTTGCTGTAGTTTGAGACAGGTCACACTATGTAGCCTTGACTGGCCTCAATTTCACAGATCTCCTACCACATCTGGTTCTTTTTTTTTTTTTTTTTTTTGAGCTGAGGATCGAACCCAGGGTTTCACGATTGCTAGGCAAGCGCTTTACCACTGAGCTAAATCCCCAACCCTTTTTTTGTTTTTTCAAGATACGGTTTCACTCACAGAGATCCACCTACCTCTGCCTCCTAAGTGCTGGGATTAAAGGCGTGCACCACCACATTTGCTTCTTAACTTGCCTTTAAAAAAAAAATTAATCTTGTGACTTTAAAATTATGTTATTTTGAAGAAAAACACAGAACGAACTCACTATTAAAAGATGATATGTATACAAACACATCTACATAAATGTATATATTTTGTGGTATGTAAATATGTAAATAAAGAAAGATAACAGTGATAGTCTTTGGGTGGTTGTAGTTAACTTAAATGTTCTTTTTTACATAGGTTTTTTTTTTTTTTTTTTTTTTTGCGGGGGCTGAGAAGGTAGTTCAATGTAGAGTGCTTGTCTAGTGTGGGTTAAATCCCCAGTGTTTCAGAACACGGAGTGTGGTATGCAAGTCTATAATCCCAGTACTCTGGAGGGAGAGGTAGGAGGAAGAAATTTCAGGGTAATCCTTGGCTGTGTAGTAAATTGGAGACCAGCTGAGATACAAGAGACCCTGACTCAAGGGGGAAAATTTGTTTTTTGTGTTTAAATATTTTTTTTAGTGGAAAACTTGCATTATTTTTCACTTATGAAAAAGTATTTTATTTTTAGGGAAAAATACTTAGGTATTTAATGCTTAAAAATGTAAATCACGCCAGGCGGTGGTGGCGCACACCTTTAATCCCAGCACTCAGGAGGCAGAGACAGGCAGATCTTTGTGAGTTCGAGGCCAGCCTGGTCTACAGAGTGAGTTCCAGGAAAGGCACAAAACTACACAGAGAAACCCTGTCTCAGAAAAAAAAAAAAAAATGTAAACCACAGGTCTCGTAAAATGGCTCAGCCAGGAAACGTGCCTATCACCGTGGTGGTTGATGAATAAAACTCCTTTGGCCTATGGCAGGGCAGAATATAGCCAGGCGGGAAAGACAGACCGAATACAGGGAGAAAGAAGGGTGGAGTCAAGAGATGCCATCTAGCCGCCCAAGGAGCAGCATGCCAGCAGACTGGTAACACCATAGCCACGTGGCAATACATAGATGAATAGAAATGGGTTAATGATGTAAGAGCTAGTTAATAATAAGCCTGAGCAACAGACCAAATAGTTTGTAATTACTGTCAAGCCTCTGCATGGCCCCGGGACAGGGAACTGGCAGGCAGGATACAGAAAAGCCTCTAGCTACATGTCACCAAGCCTGAAGACGTGAGTTGGGACCAGGGAGCCAGATGGTGGAAGGAGAGTCCTCGTAAAGTTGTCTTCTGGTTCACATGACACCACAGCATGCTCACATCTACACACGAAATAAATATAAACATGCTCAAAAATTTAGATCATTCCCACCTGGCCCAATCTTACCATTCTTTCCCTACAAAATATGAGTCTATGGGGGCCATCCCTGTTCAATCCACCATGCCACCCAAAAAACACGGGTAGGCAAGTGGAGAGGGCAGAGATATGAAGTCACACCACAGTGCTTCAGTTGAGAGCTGTGGGGATAAACTTCACCTCACCCACCTCCTGCCAGGATCACCCAGTGACTGAACTCAATCACAAGTCAACAAAGGAAAGACCCGATCCCGGGATGCAGACCAGGGGTATAACAAAGAAACATCGTCTGGGGAGACAGTAAGGAGCTACCCAGCACGTTGATTATTTCAAACACAGGATCCAAATGACCATGAGACATCACAGTGTAGAAGATGAGGACCTGAGGCTATCCCTCTTTTAAGAACAGACCTGGCCTGATGTGGTGACTCACACCTTTAATCCCAGCATTCAGGAGGCAGAGGCAGGTGGATCTTTGAGTTCAGGGCCAGCCTGATCTACAGATGGAGTAGCCAGGACTACTTAGAGAACCAATGTCTTGAAAAAACAGAAAAAAAAAAGGGGGGGGGGAATTAACAGGTCTGGGCAGAAGTTAAAAGCTAATTAAGTCTTTATCATTACTGGAATTTACTATACAATTATAACCATGGTAATAGAACAATGGCAGAGCAAAGACACCCACATGTCTTTTCAAGCTGGAGTGAGGGACACACACAGAACCTATGCCATCTATCTTCATGTCTGGCTGTGTTGAGCAATAGATTGGTTTTGGGTTCAGATTCACCTGGGAAGACTGACTGTCTCAAAGAGGGTTTGTCTACAACCGATTTTGGCCAGTGGTCATATCTGCAGAGGACTGCCATCATACATTTAAATGATTTGCGAAAACCCAGACCAGGGTAGGTGGCCTCACTCCCTACTCAGGAGTCCCTGAACTGTGTAAGAGTTGGTCAAATCCAGTTGGGCGCAAGCAGGCAGGCACAGGAGACGTGTGCGGCTGTTTCTTTCTTCTCTTGACTGTGGACGTCACTTGGCTATCTGTTTGAAGTTCCGGCTGCTTTGATTTTACCCTCCGCAGCGTTAGACGGTACCTGGAATTGCAAGCTTTAACAGACCCTTTCTTCCCTAAGTTGTTTGTTTTGTTAGGAAGCAGACATTGTCGTGGCTGTCCTGCCACTTGCTGTGTGAATCAGGATGACCTTGGACTCACAGAGATCTTCCTGCCTCTGCCTCTGAGTGCTGGGATTAACAGCGAGTATCACTGTGCCTGGCTTCTAAATTGCTTTTCCTCAAGGTGTTTTGTTACAGTGGCAGAAATCACACAGTAGCAGTCCCTTACCCTACCTGTATGCAGATTGTCTCAGGCACTGCACCGGTGCTGGCTAAATTTTGAGACATTGACTTTCAGGATTCTCGACTGAGAAATTAGAATTCCGAAGAGATTCCCCAAATCTGTTAAGTTATGCTGTGATGGGGATTTTTTGTTTTGTTTTGTTTTGTCTGTTTTACCTTCCTTCTACTTTATGCCGGATAGGTTGTTTGTTTGTTTGTTTGTTTGTTTGTTTTTCTATAGTTTGACACAGGCTAGAGTCATCTGGGAAGAGAGAAATGCCAGCTGAAGATTTGTCTCCATCCGAAAGCCTATGAGGTAAGTCTGAGGAGCCATTTTCATGGTTGATGATTGACATTAAAAGTCCCAGCCCACTCTATGCGGTGCTACCACTGGACTGGTTGGTAGTCCTGGGTTCCTTAAGAAAGCAGACTGAGCAAGCCGTGAGAGCAACCCAGTAAGCAGCACCCTCCGTGGCCTCTGCTTCACCTCCTGCCTCCAGGTTCCTGCCCTGAATTCCCTCAGCGATGCACTACAACTGTAAGATGAAATAAACATTCTTCCCCTAAATTGCTTTTGATCGAGTATTAGACCACAGCAACAGAAAAACAAACAAACAAACAAACAGACAAACAAACAAAAAACAACAAAAAAACCAGTTCAAATGCGTTTAACTGACAATAGCTGACCATTTGGGGAAATAGTCAGTTCTTTCTTCTGGGATAAAAAATATGCTAAAAAAGCTTCTGAGGTGTTCTGGAAAACAAAAGCCCAGATAAGCAAAAACCCAAACCCAAGGTAAAACAGTGGTGATAACTGCATGGGTTTGGGATTTATTTTTGTTATTGGCATATACAGGTCAAAATTACCCTGCATTCCAATGATGTATAAAGAGGGTCTTTACCTGACACAGGTACTTGGTGACAGAGATTGTTAAAACAAAGAAACAATGCAAAAATAATTGGCAAATGAAATGAAACGATCGTAGGGCAGACATGTAAACTTTAAAGGCTTTGGTTTGAGACAGGGTCTCATGCAGCCCAGGCTGGCCTCAGACTGTAGCTGAGGATGACTCTGAACTCCTTGATTCTCCTGACTCTACCTCCCACGTGCCGAGAATGAAGGTATATGTCTCTACTTAGTAACTGTCTTTTTTTACATTTATTTTTATTTGTGTGTGTGTGTGTGTGCACATGCACGCACGCGTGTTCGCACACACATACAAATATGGGAGGCTAGAGAAGGGTGTCAGATCCCCTGGAGCTCCAGTTACAGGCAGTTGGCTACAGGCACATGGATGCTAGGAACTGAGCTCTGGTCTCTGGAAGAACACCATGCACTCTTAATCCCTGAGCCACCTCTCCAGCCCTAAAGTTTATCTTTATAAAAACAAAATTTAAAGAGTCATTTTTCAGTTCCCATTCACTGCAGCTCTATTCAAGAACTATCCAAGAGGCAGAAGCAAGCTTGGTGTCTACCAAGTGATGGATGGCTTTGTAAAAGTGTGGTACAAACACCAACAGGAAGCCCCGGGGCACAGAAGAGAATGGGATTCTGTCAGTGGCTACCAGACAGACAGACTGGAGATCCTTGGGTTGAGTAAGCCAGAAAGACAAGCGCCACACAATCTCACCTACTGTGGAATCTGAAAAGGTAGATCTCATAGAAGTTGAAAGTAAGGTGGTGGTCGCCATAGTCTAGGAGCCAGGGAGAGATGTGGAACAGTTGCCCAATGTGAGCAGTTACTGGAGGAGCAAGCTCAGCAGGCTGACCACAGAGACAACAATCTCCTCTGGATTGCAAAAAGCTGGAAGAAAGAGCCTGAAGGTTTTCCATAAAGCAATGGTAAGTGTTTGAGGGGATGCAGATGTTTAACTAGGTTTAAGCATGTCACGATATATGCACACGGAAACATTGCACCAATCCACCAATAGGTACATTGTTACATTAAAAAAAAAAATACTGCATTTAAAATTCTATTTTTTTTAATTTATGTGGGCATGCGTGGGTGTTTGCATGTGGCAGCATGTGTACGTAGGTCAGAGGACAACTTGCTGGAATCAGCTTCCCTCTTTGCTCTGTGGGAGTGAATTTAGGTCTTTAGGCTTGGCTGCAGGTTCCTTTATTCACCGACCCATCTTTCTGACCCACAGTGGTTTGGTTTGGTTTGGTTTTAAATGTACCAGTTAAAAACAAATGTAATTTGAAAGGTAAGAAAAACAATTTGAGATCTCCAAAACAAGATTGACATGGCGAGGGACAGTATCCCCTTCCTTCTCCTTGAACTAAAAGGAAAAACCAGCCAACGACAATAGAAAGCCTTTCAGGCAGGAGCCGAACCATCTGTTTGGCTTGATCTTTGCTTTGAGATGGACACTCCTGACTGTCACTGCCTGCTGATGCTCTCCGAGTCACTGGGAGACTGTGTGCAGCACCTTAAAGCTTAGCGTGTGTACCACTGCCCATCGTACACAGACCTGTTGTTCTACACAGGAACGGAGACAATTCCTGTTCTCTCTGGCTTTTTAGTTCATTTCCGCTTCTTCCAAACTCATCCTTCTCAGAGCAAATCCTTCTCACAATTACAGTGTTTACAGCATGAGCACTTACGCTCCAAGTGTGCTAATCAAATCTGCTGGAAGCCCTCGAGTGTCCTTTTCTAATTTCACCTCCCTCTTGCCACTGATATTCCCGCTTCAGTGTTTATAAAATAATTACACTGTGCTTTTTGTCCCCCGTTCATCTCTGTGTACATCACTTGAGTGTTTTGCAGTTGGAAATGACGAGTGGCTTCTTTTTCTTCCTCCTCGTTTTTTATTGTAAAAGACGGTTTCTCGTTGAAGAAAATTTAATCATGTCTACCATTTTTCTTCTACCGTTTGCCAGAAAATATATTACAGGGTATACTGATGGTGTCCACTGTGTCTCCAGAGCTACCTTCGGGGATTTCTTCTCTCTCCGGGTTGACATCTACACAGCATTTGCTTCATCTGTTACTTGTTTTGGATGTTTCAAGGGCTTGAGCACTTTTGCTACAGTCAGTGATGAGGTGCACCGGCTGGGAACAGCCCAAGGCTCTCTAGTGCTGCTGCTCCACAGCGACCTGTTGCTACTGATGGAATCTGAAATAAGCGACATCCACGAAGACGTTTAAACTTCATTGCCCGTAGAAAGAATGTTAACACTTCCGCTTGGGTTTTAACTGATTTTTAGCTCCCCTGCAAAGGTTCAGAAAAACATTAACTTCTAGAGAAATGACAGGAAAGCATTCCCACATGGAGATGCCACACTAGCAGATGTGTGGAACCCATCAACCAGATCCGGGCTCCTGTGTCAGCAGGAGTGGTCAAGGGACATAAAACGGTGTGTCTGGGGGTGGGGGGTGGTACAATTCAGCAGCGTTGAAGCTTGGTGACATGTAACTGAAAAAGTAGCGGCTAGCAGTGACTCAGCTGAGTTACAAGTCTATTTCTCTGTCACATCAAAGACATCTAGAGAAGGGCACTGTCCCTGCTGTCCGCCACCACACAGAACCATTATGACGCTTCCCAGGCGCCCATTTCCCTTCTTCCCGTTCTTGCAGCCCTGTCAGCGCCCCAGGTCCTCCAGCAGCTCCAGCTGCATTCTGAGGCAGGAGAAAATACAACGTAAGGAATGTTGTCCGTGTCCTTGCAAAGACGCCTCTAGGAAACTCCAATGGGTGTTTCCGTTTGCATCCACACACATAGCCATATCCGGTGCTGGTGAGGCGAGAACAGCCCTTGAATTCTTCTTAGTCAGTAGCTTTTGCTCATCCAAGGAGAACGATCAAGGAGCTGCTAACCCAAGTCTGCGGGAAGGAGTCACCGCAAATACCTGTCTCTCGTCGCCCTCTAGCGGACCAGTTGAGCTTAACATCGAAAATCTACCTGGCTGCGGCTGTGGGTCTATTTCTTGGAATTCTCTCATCTTCTTGCCCGTCTCTGACACTGATTTGCGTGGCTGTTTGACTGACAGCTACCTCCTTCCCCGCTCTGTGCTGTGCACTGCACAAGGCAAGGGCTCTCTGTTGTCTAGTTTGCTTGATACCGTTCTTTAATAAAGACGAGTGCTAGTGAGTGAAGGGAAGTGAGGGTGGGTGTTCTCTTGATTGACAGCAGGGAGAGGAGAAAGTGCAAGTTCAAGTCATGCCTTTGATGCTTTGAACCAGTTTATGCTACTTAATTTTAAAACTCCTCTTGAAAAATATAACATATATACAGGAAAGTACACAAATTTTAGAGTGCATAAAGCTCACTGGACCTTCCAAAGTGATCACACCAAGAAACAGAACAATCTAGAATCCCAGAATCATAGCTGTGCCCTTTCTGGACTCTATCCTACTCTAGGCTGACCACAGTGGTAACTTGAATCGTGTAGACTCTTTCACCTGCTTTGGGTTCTGTAAACACGGACTCAAAGAGAATGTACCGGTTTTTTTTTTTTTTTGCACATGTCTCTTTTGGTTCAATATGACACTTGTGATTCTCAGTCATGTGGCTGTGTGCTAAGTTTTGAAAACTGAGTCTAAAAATGCCAAACTGAATTGTTGGAGCCCACTAGGTTTCCAGCAGCTGTACCCAGCAGGACTGCAGAAGAGGTTGATTGGACTATGAGCCTGGGCACCAGGTGTTTGTAAGGGTCTAACTAGCAAGGGGAGGTCTTTTGCTCCACCCCTTGGCATTGTTATAAATAGACCTTTGGAATAAAGTTCTGGGCCAGTGGATAAGGATCCAGGCACTCCCGAGCCTATCCTGTTTTCTCTCTGTCTCTCTCCTCACTATTTCTAAGCCTCATATCCCTCAATCCTCAAGAGTTCCTGGGGTAAATAAATGTGGGGGCTGGTCTGCTACACTGAATTTCCTGTAAAAACTGCAAAAGGAGTTTTAAAGTATTCTAAGCGGTGGACTTGGAGTTAAACTGAGTTTATTTCCACTTCCTTGATAAGTCAATTAAGCCTCCAAAAGACGAGCTGAGGCTTTTAGGCAGAGCTCCAGAGCTCCCGAGCCCCCTTCTTTAGCTGATTCCATTCCAACCTGCTTGACAATTCCTTTCCTAATGCACACACTCGGCACTCTGGCCCAGTGTCCTCTCCTGGGGTCCCCTTGCTACCTTGCCATTATTTCTCCCATCTGTGACTTCATAGCCTCTTCTTCCTCACGGTGTGTGTGTGTGTGTGTGTGTGTGTGTGTGTGTGTGTGTGTTCTCACCCGTCCATATTACACCTGCCATTTCCTGAATCGGGATAGGGAATGTGAAGATGGGTGTGTTGAAATATGAAAGAAGGAAATAAAAATCGATACAAATGGTGGAGGCAATGTGACCTGGGAATTACTTTGTGACTTTTTTTTCATGACAAATTTGAAATAGACAGAAACATATTTTAAGTGTCTTGATGTTGACATGTGATAGTTTTGTTAACTTGACACACCCTGGAATACTTGGGAAGCGTGTCTTAAGGAGGGACAGTCTACATTGGGTTAGCTGGTGTGCATGTCTGTGGGGGGTTGTCTCAAATTAATTGACTCGGGGAGACCCAGTCCGGTGTGAGTGGCACCATTCTCTACAGAGGTTCCAGAACTATAGACTAGTGGAGAAAAGGAGCTGAAGAAGAAGCAAGGAATCAAGCAGCAGCCATTCATTTATTTCTCTCTGCTCTTGACTCTGGATGTGATGCCAGCCCCCGTCACGTGACTTCTCAGGTGTGATGGAGGGTAACCTATATTTATGAGATGAAATAAGCCCCTTCTCCCTTAAGCTAGTTATGTCAAGGTATTTTCTTATGGCCACATAAATGGAATTAGATTAGTAAAGATGTGCAAACCTTACCACCTTCTGTAGTTCTCAGACTGTCCCCAAATAGCATCACCCACTGGTGGCCAACCTTCCCATTGCAAAGCCATTTGGGGACCACTTCATCCCTAAATCCTATCAAGCCTTCGTTCTCTGTTTGTTTCCAGGAAAGAGGACCAATTCATGCTGACTAATTTTTTTCTTAGTATGATGGAAGCAAAAACTAAGAAATTAAGTTCTCTAGAACATCAAAGTGGTTACTTGTAGTATGTTGAAACTAAAGAGAAGTTCAATTCTGATTTGCAAAATGGAGACTACCACATTGACTAGACAGTAATACAACACACAATATACATGATACTACACTAGATATAACAACAGCAAAAGAAGCCTATGTGTTTTGAGTACTTACTGTCTCTGAGGTCTGTAAACACACATAACAACCATGTGAGCCATCTTGTATAAAGGACCCCAGAGAACTTATCTAACTTGCTTTCAGCCTGCTGGTTGATGGATGGGAAATTAATAATAACTTAAATATATGTTGTGGATTTTATTTTATTTTTAGTAAATTTTTAAAATTTGTATGTGTGTGGGTGTTTAGCCTGTATGTATTGTCTGTGTACCACATGTGTGCTTGGCACACCTGTGAGGTCAGAAGAGGGCATTAAATACTCTGGGACTAGAGTTACAGATGTTTGTGTGCATCTGTGTGGATGCTGGGAATTAAACCCGAGTTCCTGGAAGAGCAACCAATCTTTTAACCACTGAGCCATCTCTTCAGTCCCTGGTATGGATTTTAAATGCCTCTTTTATTTATTTTCTTTTTTCTTTTCCAAGACAGGGTTTCTCTGTGTAGCCTAAGCTTTCCTAGAACTAGCCCCATAGCCCAGGCTGGCCTCGAACTCACAGAGATCCACCTGCATCTACCTCCGGAGTGCTGGGATTAAAGACGTGTGCCACCACTGCTTGGCTGCTTCTTTTATTTCTGATCATGCAGAGATTTAGCTGAGGAGCTTTTGCTTGCCCTGTGTGATGGTTTAAAAACATTTAGGGGCTGGAGAGGTAGCTCAGAGGTTAAGAGCACTGTTTGCTCTTCCGAAGGTCCTAAGTTCAATTCCCAGCAAGCACATGTTGGCTCATCAGCCATCTGTAATGAGATCTGGTGCCCTCTTCTGGCCTGCAGAGATACGTGCAGACAGAACACTGTATACATAATAAATAAATAAATCTTAAAAAACAACAACAAAAAAACCATTTAGGGAAGAGAAAAAAGGAGAATGGAAAAGGACAGTTAGCATAAGTGTACAGTTTTAGTCACTCGCACGGGGAAGAAGACTGGCCGCCTTACACCTCACTTCCCGTGAAGGTGAGGCAGGATTAGAGCCAGCTGCCCTTCTGAACGAAGCAAGTGCCGCTGAAGCTGGCCCAGTTCCCTGCAAATGCTCTCCAGCCCCTTGGATCTCCAGCTTTGGCCCTTCCTCCTTCTTGTCAATTTGTTGTCTTTAAGGAGACATGGGTCCGCGCGTAGCAAGATTGCTAGAAGCCTCCCACCGGTCCCCATTATCTGAGAGTTCTTGGTTCTCAGCTCTCGCCTACCTTTCTACTGTCTTCTCTGCTCTCTGCCTCCACTTACCCCCTTGTGCTGACTGCCGCACTGCCCACTCTACACCACACCCGGCCTGGTGTTCCCATGGTGCCAGCAATGTCCTCCTGTTGTACCGTTAGTTTCCCATGCATGTTTTATAGTTGCACTCAAATCTTAGAGTGAGATGGAAAATCTCCTTCCCGAAGTCTTACCTAACCAGAGTGAACCCACAGATTTCCTTTCCTGTGTCCCCGCAACCCTCACACGAACTGCATCTGACCTCGGTTATGGGTCAGACTCCTGTTAGCCTCTGAGGAAAGGCCCTACCTTACTCCTCTTGCCGTTTCCAGAACTTAATACCACAAGGGCACAAGTTATAGCACTACCTAATCAAGGACTGTCAAGGAAGCCTTCGTATAACTGTACCTTAAGCTGCAGTTCCAATGTCACATTATCCAGAACTTCTCCGTGTGAGATGGATTTGCTCCATGGTTCCTGCCCACCAGACTGGGGTAGTTTGATGTACTCTCCGATTCAAGGCATCATTGTTACTATCTTTTTGTTCTGTTTCGTTTTGTTTTTCGAAACAGGGTTTCTCTGTGTAGCTTTGCGCCTTTCCTGGAACTCACTCGGTAGCCCAGGCTGGCCTCGAACTCACAGAGATCCTCCTGGCTCTGACTCCCGAGTGCTGGGATTAAAGGCGTGCGCCACCACCGCCCGGCTCATTGTTACTATCTTTACAATATACCTGTACTATGCTTCATTTAAATGTGATGGATATGTGTTGAACTTAATCTCACTCTACTTGCAACAAGTATCCCCCCCCCCTCCACCCCCAGGTTTCAGCTCTCAGTTCTCCTTGATTTGTATGCATTTCCCAGGTATACTCATTGCCAATAACGGTGCCAACCTCCACAGGGTGGATTGTATTAACTATGGTCTCAATCTTTGTGTAACAACGCTGTGACATTTATAAGAGTTTTCTTGCAAACTCTGATTTGCCCAGGAATATCTGGAAACTTTAGACATCTTCAGACCATACCCTGTAAGAAGCAGAGTGAGCATGGATTTTCCAGATGTGCCCTGTTCACTCATAGCTAGCCAGTTTTAAATTCGCGGAGCTTTACTTGTTTCCTATTGGAGGAAACCATAACGTTGATGCTTGCCTAAAATGTGAGATTTCTAGCGCCACCCAGTGGCTTGCCCTGCTTCCTGCAATGGTGCTGTTCTTAGGGAACTTGTGTCAACATAATAAACCTAATGTTCTCAGCCATTCTGACTTGTGGGGAGGCTTTGGGTCCTTTAATCTCTCAAAGTCATGTATGCTGTAGGTACAACAGATATATCCAAAAAGCAACGTAAATCTCCTGGTTTCAACTCAGATAAGTCCCCTGAACTGAGAATGTTCACCATCAACACATTATATTGGCTTTGTAATAAATTCTAAAGTCCAAGTGAAGCAAGTTTCCCTCATATTTTTGTGAACTTTCTGCCAATCATTAGTGTTTTATATACATTTGATGAAAAATGTATCCAATTAAAGACTGCTAGAATATAAAATGTATGACTGTATAGATTATTTTTGTAAATTAATATTTCAATATGTCATCTCACCTGTGACAGCAGTAGAGGGCATTTTCTTCCACTTGTTCAAATCGTATTTTATGTCTCCAATATCTTATCATTTTTTCCTGTGGAAGTTCTGTAATCCATTTGCTAATGGATTACATTAATACGAATAAATTAAACTTATTTTATTGAGTTGTTATCAAATTGAAAGCGCCATTTTCCCATTTCAACTGTAGGCGCTTTGGCTCAAATTCTGTGTTTTTGCGCTGTATCTACGTCAGCAACAAAGAACCCTGATGAATTCTAGGATCGGGTCTTTACTCAGATCTCTTGAGATTTTTCTTGCTCTTCTTTTTGTGTTTCTGATTCTAAGGCAATTTTACTGAACTCAGTCAGTTCTGAATTTTCTTCCAAAACTAACATGGCTGTGGTTGCACATAGCTGCAATCCTTGGAAATAGAAGGATCAGGGAACCAGGGAAGAATCCAGGAATAAACAGAAGTACAAGGGAATCCCAAACGACATGGTGAGTTTGGGCTTAGCATAGATCCTGTTTCCAAAATAACAAAAATGAACAAACAAGAATATATCATTGAAGAAATCGGAGAGGACATTAAAAAGTCCTGGAGGCACTTGAAAATGGGAGCACAAGGTACCAGAACTTCTGGGATATAGCCCGGGATACATGTCCAGGTGGGAGAATAGGTAGAGTAGCCGGAAAACTAGAATGCAGAGGTATGGGACTTCAGTGGTGTCGCTACCTAAAGCTTCCTGGGGAAACCCAGAGACACAGCTTTCATGAGAGGTCACACAGTTAGAGGGCAGTGATGTTGCTGTCCAAGTCACCCATGTGCTTGTATATCACCCCATACCCACGTTTATGTAAGTGACCCCCAAAACTACCTCATTGGCTCACCAAGATAGACTTGGACAGAATTCTTCCTTCTGTTACTGCTCTTTCTGTTTGCATTAGTGGGATATCCTCTCCAGGAGTAGCCGCACAAGAATACTAAATACTAAGTCTTAATTCTCTTCAAAGAAGTTTTCAAATGCTTAACTTCTTGCCCCAGAATGGTTGAGTCCAGTAACCTTGAAGATTCTGCCTTAAGAACCTAATTACAGGTTCTGAAGACATTCTGAAGAGGAAGATAACAAGACTTTCTCAGAGTTTATACATGAGGTATGAGAAAACAAATTTAAAAGCTCAAAAAAAATGTGGACTTTAAGAATGCCAGACTATACTCTACAAAGACTGTGACTGGAAAAATTCAGCAGCTAGTAGGAAATCCAAGGAAGCTTGGCTGGACATAAAGTTTCAGTTATCCCTTGGGTGAGAGCAGAGCTGTGGCATGTGGTGGTATTGTGTTCTCCAAAATATTGTGCACGCTAATAAACTGATCTGGGGTCAGAGAACAGGATGGCCACAATATTAAACATGAGGATAGGCAGTGGTAGCACACACCTTTAATTTTAGCATTCCAAAGACAGAAATCCCTGTGGATCTCTGTGAGTTCAAGGCCACATAGGAAACAGCCAGGCATGGTGACACACACCTTTAATCCCAAGAAGTGAGCCTTTAATCCCAGGGAGTGTTGGCAGAAACCAGAAAAATATAACAAGGCTTGAAGACCAGAAACTAGAAGCATTTGGCTGGTTAAGTATTTGGCTGGTTAAGCTTTTAGGCTTTGAGCAGCATAGTTCAGCTGAGACCCATTCAGACGAAGACACAGAGGCTTCCAGTCAGAGGAAATAGAATCAGCTGAGGAACTGGCAAGGTGAGGTAGCTGTGGCTTGTTCTGTCTCTCTGATCTTCCAGCGTTCACCCCAATAACTGGCCTCAGGTTTGATTTTATTAATAAGACCTGTAAGATTCATGCTACAGTGGTATACATTATCTGGCTTCCTAGCTAGATTCCCCGTGCCCCCCCCCCCCCCCCCACACACACACAAGGTTTCTCTGTGTAGTTTTGGTGCCTGTCCTGGATGTCGCTCTGTAGACCAGGCTGGCCTCGAACTCACAGAGATCCATCTGGCTCTGCCTCCTGAGTGCTGGGATTAAAGGTGTGCACCACCACCGCCTGGCTAGCTAGAGTATTTAAGGTTCTCAGTCAATAGATGGTATTTAAACCAACAAATACATCCAAGGTCACTGTGGTGGTGAGTGAATTTGAAAGACAATCCAAGAACTCACTCTAGGGCAGGTGAAAATTAGGCCTCCTCTAATTTAAGGAAGAGACTTCTTTAAGGAAGTAGATGTAATGTGGGATACATGTGTTGAGTAGTTATGTGTCTACTGAAGGCTGTGGCTTCAGAAAGCCTTGGAGACTGTGGTTCTCAACTTTCCTAAGCTGAGATCCTTTAATACAGTTTCTCATGCTGTGGTGACCCCCAACCATAAAATGATTTTGTTTCTACTTCATAACTGTAGTGCTGCTTCTGTTATGAATCATGATGTAAATATCTCATATGTGACCCCCAAAGGGGTCAACACCCGTAGCAAGAGAACCCCTGCTCTAGGATGTGTCAAAAGTAGCCACAAGAAGGGCAATTGAAAGCTTTATGTTAAAAGTACCTATGCACTCCAGGGCACTTTGGGAGTAATGTGGAAACTCCCTGGAACAAGGTGACCCCAGCAAAGACCCCTAGTAATGGGGGGTATGGCGCCTAAACTGACCATCATCTGTCATCAGGCTTCTAGTGCTGGGACTGGGACATCAACCCAACCACAAAACCTTCAACTTACAGTTTGTACTATTTGCAAGATGTGCTGGCGTAATGATGGTGAAAAACTTGTGGGAGTGGCCAACCAATAACTGGTCCAACTTGAGGGAGCCCACTGCAGGAACCAAAGGCTATACAGTCCAGAGACCTAGGATAAGACCAAACGTGACTGGGGCAAAGAAAAACTAATGCAACTATTCCTAATGATATTCTGCTATCCTCATAGAATGGAGCCTTGCCCAGTCATCATGAGAGGCTCCATTCAGCAACTGATGGGAGCAGATGCAGAGACCCACAGCCAAACATTAGGCCGAGCTTGAGGAAATTGGCAGAAGACAGGAGGAAGAATTGTAGGAGCGGGAGAGGCTCAGGACACCATGAGAACACTGCTCACAGAATCAACTAAGCTCACAGGGGTTCACAGAAACTGGAGATACAATCATGGAGCATGCATGGGTCTGAACTAGGTCCGCTGCATATGTGTTATGGCTGTGTGTAGCTTAGTGTTCTTGTGAGACTCCTAACAGTGGGAGTGGGGTGTCTCTGACTCTTTCTCCTGTTCTTGGGACCCTTTTCCTCCTACTGTGTTGCCTCCTCCAGCTTTGACAAGAGGGTGTGTGCCTAGTCTTATTGTAACTTGATATGCTGTGTTTGGTTGATATCCGTGTGTGTGTGTGTGTGTGTGTGTGTGTGTGTGTGTGTGTGTGTGTGTGTGCGCGCACACGCTCTTTTCTGAAGGAAAACCAAGGAGGAGGGGAATCTGGGGAGAGGGAGGAGGGAGCCCAGAAGGAGTGGAGGGAGGGGAAAGGGGAAACTGCAGTTGGGATGTAATGTATGAGAAAAGAATACATAATTTTTTTAAAAAAGTACCTATGGCTGGGCGGTGGTGGCGCACGCCTGTAAGCCCAGCACTCAGGAGGCAGAGGCAGGTGGATCTCTGTGAGTTCGAGGCCAGCCTGGACTACACAGTTAGTCCAGGACAGGCTCCAAAGCTACAGAGAAACCCTGTCTCATAAAGCCAAAAAAAAAAAAAAGTACCTATGTCCTTAACGACTCTTTGGCCAGGACTCATGACACTGTCTCAATCTTTGCAAAAGGATCATCCAAGATGAAGGTTTACAGCCTCAGAACTCGCTGGTAAACTTTACACTCCTAAATTTATTTAAAAAAAAAAAAAGATTGTGCACTTTTATAAAAGAGACTGCAGCTGGCTAACAGCTTTTGAAAGTGCCCCGCTAGGTATGCCCTGTGTACTTTTTTCAAAAGACTTTTAAGTTTGGAGAATTTATCCTAAATGTATTATTTACCATTTAAATGTTAACATGGCTTTGAGATTACTTTGTGTTTTATATGTATATATACACTTGTTTTATTTATTTTCAAGATGTGGAAAGGGAGCTGTCAAGATGGCTCAGCTGGGAAACATTGGCCATGCAAGCCTGACGACCAGGGTTCAGTCCCCAGGACACATGACGAAAGGAGAGCACCCAGTGCTGAAAAGTTGTCCTCCAGCTGCCACATGTGCTGCTGTGTGCATGTCCCCACAATCACATGCATCATACGCAATGGTAACAATTAATAAAAATGTTTGAAAAGACAATGCATATCAAATTTAAGTTTCTTTTAAAACTAAGGAAGTTGGGCACAGAACAAGTATTCAGCAGTTTTTTACCCATCAGTTAATTTAGTTTCCAGCCTCTCAATCAATACCCAGCAGGGTTGGTGCTGTTCCCATTATTCCAAGAAAGACATTAGGTTTAACCGTCAACTCTTGACTCTTGGGAGGAAAGTTCTCTTTTATCTATATGCCAAACCTATCAAATACCCATATATCTCAAAGAGAAAATTGTTCAATTCCCCTCACCTCAGTTCCGTGCATCCAATTCCTAATCCTTCCAAGCTGGTTATCCACACTCTTCCCTGTCAACACTCAAATTCTAGTTTACTTGAGCTCAGATCTTGGTGAATCAGGCAGAAACAAATCATGCAAATAAAGCACAGTAGTGGTGGTACTTAACATGTTCCTCATAGACCAAAACTCTGTTGTCTTCAAAGTAGCACGAAACACCATGCCACCCCTCTCGACGCAGCTGAGTGTGGGTTGACACACAACACTGACCAGAGGCCATGGTGTCTCCCATGTTGCTACCTTCAGGTTGATGTCATGACAAGGACTTCCAGGTTAATATTCATCTGAGTATGGAGAATCAGGGTGGACAGATGTCCTGAAATGAGAAAGAAAGTGCATAGTTCAGGATCAGGCTGTGTGGAGAACGGCTCTTCCTCAGACGGCCATCACAGCAGCAAGTTTTTGTTTACTGGCTATATAATCTGTCACAAAATGATGACTGCACAGTAAAGACTTGTTAGTCACAACTAAATTATTTTACTTCCATTCCCCAGCCTGGAAGGAAACAGAACTTAGACATTCAAATGTGCAAACACATTCTTTGCCATCCACTACAACCTCAGTCTACCAAAGTTATATCTCATCCTTTCTCATTCCAGACTTTCAGTGTAAACAGAATCTGATTATGACTTGTATGCAACATTTCTACAGCTATTGATACACACACACACACACACACACACACACACACACACACACACATCTGAGTGTGGCAATCCAAGATAACCTTGGCTGTACACACCCTGTTAATGTAACAGACCCTTGTGGAGAACTTGGG
Source organism: Onychomys torridus (assembly GCF_903995425.1). Lineage (NCBI taxonomy): Eukaryota > Metazoa > Chordata > Mammalia > Rodentia > Cricetidae > Onychomys > Onychomys torridus. The sequence continues at coordinate 49,721,225 of NC_050465.1, forward strand.
ACCAGAGTTGCCAAAAACTCCTGTCTTACACTGACTCCACTGACTAGTATTAGTAGATACACACACACACACACACACACACACACACACACACACACACACAAATATGCATATATATGTATGTAAGTAGGTATGTACAGTTTAGTGCTGGTAATTCCATTAAGCTTTAATTCACTGCCCATCACATATAACATACTATATTTAATTTAGAAATGGAAAAGGGCAGAATTATGAGCTACACTTCCAAATTCAAGAAACTTTTTATGTAGTTTGTACATCTCTACACTTGAAAAACAACACAAATATAAAATAATAATTTTATAAAATTATTTATTTTAAATTACAAAATAAAAATAATTTATTTTAAAGTACTTACTTGATTTTTGGACCACTCTAAATAAGCTATGGTAAGATCCCCAAAGCAAATCCACTCTACAGTTGTCAAATATAGTGGTTTACATGTTGGCATAAAGTCAGAGATGTTGACTGACCTGCAGTCTGTGCGATAATAAATACAAAAGCCCACGTGTGGTGATCCAACCCTGATTGCACACACCCAGTTAATGTAACAGACCTCTGAGGAGAATGTGGGGCCAGAGTTCCCAAAAGCCCCTGTCTCATGCTGACCTCACTGGCCAGTATAAAAGCAACTCTCAACAAACATATTAAATTCATCATCAGAAAATAAATTGAGCAATGGACTTTCCAAGGTTACTTACACATCAGCAATAACATATCGATAATTTTTGTTCAGACTGTCTATTACCGCCATGTCCTCCACTGGCAACTGGAACTCAAAAACCTATCATGTAAATAGACAGATTATAGTCTGACCACCTGCTTGCCAATCTAAAAAACATAAGCTAATCAGACTGAAAGGTGTGGAGATAAAAGCTTCTGAGAAACTTTAAGATGATAGCAACAAAAAGCATTCAAATTATTCATGAAGTGTTTCTCAGATTTTTGGCTAGGCTCAAATGAAACTATTAATTAATACCAAATGAAATTAAATGAAATATATTTCTATGTATAATATATTTAAACCTCACAACACTATATGCAAAATCAGGTCTCTAAAGAGGCTGGAGGAGAAATCAAACTTTAATTGGCAAAGATCACAGTGTGGACTTCATGAAAGATCCAGAGAAATCTAATGGCTACTTTTTAAAATATACGAAATATCAATACTTTTTTATGGATACAATTGGCTCTGAATATTCAATCAATGAATGATTAGAATGTGAAAAAATACCCTTCTATGTAATCAAAAATTCCTCAAATATCAATGATACTTTGTTTAAAGGAGTCAGGAGCTGGCTGAAAAGGGGTGTCTCTGTTTAAATCTGTAATACTCTTAAGTATTGAAATGATTTTCACTAATTACTAAACCATCAAAATGAGTGGACTCTTAAATACACATTCTTTAAAAATAGAAGAAAGAGAAACAGTAAACAAGTATTATTAATTATTAATTTGTTAGCTAATGAATCTAGGTAATAGGTATCCATTTATTACTTTCAAACTAACTTTTCTGTCAATTTGAACATTATGAAAGCAAAATGAATGTTATCAAAAATTGATAAAAATTATTGAGCTCAGTCTGACAGAATATATACAAATGTTTTAATGAACAAAGTAAATGTATTTAATAATATTAAAGGATAATCTAAAAATTAGAAATGTATACCAAAATCATATTAAAAAGGCTTAGCATCGTAAAAAAAATAGATCATGTTTCAGTGCAGTGAGGCAGTATTGGGAGGAGTGATTCTAAGTTTTATCTAACCAGAGGCAGTCAAGAATAGCTAATACAGTTAATTAAAAAGTACCGAAAAACCAGTAATAAAACAAGCTTGGTGGTATGGCTTAGAGGCAGAGAACTTGCCTGGTATGTGTGAGGCCCCAGGTTCAATTCCAGGACTAGAACTGAAAGCAACAAGTCAAATATGGATGTTCTAATATAATCATCACCATAGAGAAAAGTAAACACATTGGTTGAAATATGAACTTGCAAGTTTTCCCAGTTTGGGATGGTGTCTCTCTCTCCATCCCTTGAGTTTTGCCTGCCCTGTGACTTACAGTGACCCACAGAGCATGAAAACAATGGTAATGTGGCAGTCTTATGCCAGACATGAAAAGAGTTTCCAAGTGTCCAGTCCTAAACTGAGTGTCGAGCACACCTGGAATCCCAGCTCTCAGGAGGCTAAGGGCAGAGGACAGGAGTCTGAGGTTGGCCTGGATTGCATAGAGAGGCTCTGCCTGACAAAGACAGGGAACGAAAACATTAATTTATTTGTTTTAAACTTGCATATTGAAACTGGCTGACTGGACAACTATTACAGGTAACAGTATTTTTCTACTTGAAAAGAAAGATAACACACAGAGTGGATCAATATATGGATACTACTCTTTGAGAGCATCAAGAAAAATAAATGTTTAATGTAGGCTGGAAATCACATAGTCCGCTTGCCTCATTTCAGGGAATGAACGAAAGGTGTTTGCTTGCACAAGACTACAGAGCACATTGCAGACTTAAAGCTGAAACCCAGTCAATCCTAATCCTTTGCAGCTGTGAACCAAGAGTGCTAGTGTAGAGAAGAAAATGCTCAGGCATGCACTTGAAGCACACATGCCTAGGGGCCACCAGGGATAGTGACTCGACACAAGGGAACTGGGAGCTTTTGAAGAAGAGACACTGTGAAGGAGACCCGATGCCCATAGTATGCTCTTCATCTTCATATTCTTCTTGATCTGTTTCTCATTGAAACTTTTGGCGACAATCACAATCCCACGCTGCAGCAGATACCAGAGGGAAATTAGGGCTGGAGTTTGTTTGTGCTTTTCTGCCATGGTGCACAGAATTGGATCATCCAAGAGATACGGAGTGTTCTCATCTATCCCGAAAAGAAACGAATATTGATTGCTTGAGGTTAAGATTTGAAGTGTTAGGAGGCTTACAAAACACATGGATGTGTCCACTTGAGACCCAGGACTCTTAAATATTAGTTTATACTAGTGTCATCTGGAATATGTTTAGAATGTAGATTTCCCCCTCTTCCTTGAGCCTCTTCAATTAATTCCAGAAAACTCAGGACTGTGAGACTGAAATTATTTGATATGTGTCTTAGGTATGATTTAGTTATAATCATTATTACCAGTTCTTATATCGTTGGGTGCCTAGAGCACCGTAGGCAGCCATAACAATGTCTTTTGACTTGCTCTGGTTGAGATAAGGATGGCAGTAGTCTACCTGTAGATGGACGAGATAGGAAGATATTGGATTACAGAAAATCTCCTGTGACTATGAAAGTTTAAAAAGGTGAATTTAAAAGTGTATACTATGTGAAATCTGAATAGAATATCTCAACTTCAAGTAATGGCCCTCTTGTAAGAAGTGAAAACATCCCTGGGGTGAACTAATCCTGGACCACTGAATGAAAACACAATGAGGAAAGATGGACTGCAGATATTACATGAGGAAGAAGATCACTGAGTCTCGGATTTTGAACCGTACCATAAAGCAAAGGCTTGGTGGAAGATTCACGAGGGCAGATACAAAGGACAAAAGAGTAAATTTGGTAGGAAACTCTGCTGGTGACATTTGGGTACATTTGGGCCTCAAAGCAATGAGGGGTAGGCAAGGGGGTAAAAGAGCTTGCCATGCACGCCTGGTCACCTGAGTTCAGTCTGCAGAACCTACATAGAGGTTGAGACAGCTCCACAAGGCTGTCCTCTGAACTCCACTCATGCACCATAGCATGTCTGCCTACACACACAGATACACACACACAGACAAAGACAGAGAGACAGAGAGAGACAGACATCATTCCTACACATACACACACAAAACAAATTTTAAATTGTTTTTTAAAAATCCCCCAGGGAAGATCACACCCACTGGTTAGAGAATGCCAAATGGTCAACCCTGAAAACATAGGCATAAGTAGCGTTATACAGACTGATCAGGTTTTAGTTATGTATTCAGGAATATATACGTATATACATATATAGTAATTGCATAGTAACAGATAACAAACACATGGACAGAGAACACAGTACCTGTCCTTAGTGTGTTGACTGTCATAATAAAGCCTCTCTCAGGTCATTGATAACTAAGGGAAAGCAACAAGGTTTATCCTACCACATAGGAATAGTTATAGTTCATCTTTACTTTTTAATCAAAATTTTATTTACCGTAGAATTCTACAAAGAAAAGATCAAATGAGTACCTTAAAATAAAAATAAAAAAATCTGAAAAACCCCAGTAAAATAGCTAATTCAGGCAAAATGGTACTAATAGATATTTAAAATAGATTTTTCAATATGGGAACATTTGTCTTAAAACATGACCCTCTTATAGACAATTATCACCTGACAAGCTAGTAATAATTGAAGGAAAGGAAACATCCGTTTTTAAAAAAAACTGATCTGACTAATAAGAAGAGGGGAGAGATGACGAGAGAGAGACCAAATGATTAAAATTTTGGTGATATGGAGGTACTGGGAATTGAACTGCCTCTTGCAGAGGACCCAGTGTTCTTAACCACTGAGCCATCTCTCCCTCCCCTCCACGGCTATTTTGTTCTTGCAGTCTTCAGTCAGTCTTCATAGTGAGTGAGTGTGGATCTCCTTGATTGCTTTTACACTTCCAGATTCTTGCACGCACAGAAGCACTGTGGGCCCCTGACCTTTTCCACAAAGACTTTGCTAAGCAGAGGTGCAATCAGCACCCTCTGCTCCACGAAGTTTAGATAAATAAGAGGATGTACAGATAGTAGCAAAGGAAGAAAGGAATGAAGAGCAGAGGAAAAGGAAATGGTGGGCACTCACCTGGTTGCAGACAGGCTTGTGCTTGAGTCCTGGTTTGCTCGGGATCATCTGCAGCTGCCTGTGGTTAAAGCTGGATACCCTGCCGGGCGGCAGTGGTGCATACCTTTAATCCCAGCATGGGGAGGCAGAGCCAGGCGGATCTCTGTGAGTTTGAGGCCAGCCTGGTCTACAGAGTGAGATCCAGGAAAGGCTCCAAAACTACACAGAGAAACCCCGTCTCAAAAAAACCCAAAAACCAAAAAGGTTGGATACCCCGATGGACTTGGCCAATCCTGCCTCCTTACACTTCTCCATGGCCTGGGGTAGGAGAAGGTGGTAAAGAATAATTTATGTTCATCAATGCAGTGTTGTATTGCTAGAAAGAACTGCCAAAAAGGGGACGGGACTCTGATTGCATTGATTAGTAAGGAGAGAGAAACCAGTTTTAAATATGGGCAGAAGATAACATCAGAATGAATGCCTTTGCTCACCTTAGGAATCAGAGAGGTAATTTCATGTAGTAGGAGATATTGCCCCCAATCTTTTCCAGGTGTCTCTAATATATTCCAATAATACCTTCTTCTCCTCAGCAGCAAAATAACCCTAGTAAAGATTCCATTTGCAGCCCTTTCAATAGTATACAAGTGAAGTATAGAAAAGTCCAGGGTCTAACTAGGAAGTGTGACCCATTAGTGCTTTGGGGTATGAGCACTGCATGTGTTTACTGAAGAATCTGTTCTCCAGGTCATACAGCCTAACGAGCAAATATTTTTCTAACTTCAACCAATGTCTCTTAAACAGTAACATTTTATGGTCTACGTTTGTCATACTGCATTTGATTTGTAAGGTGTTTTTGTTGGTTGTTGTTGTTTTATTCTTAGTCCTGCATGCCAAGGGCCACACAAAGGGGATCATGGGGAGACACAGTAATTAAGAGTCATTGTTTTGTTGACTAAACAATGTCAAGATGGGTAAAGTTTCCATTATTGCTAGACATGGAATAAGATTTATTTTTTATTAAGTTTTATTTATTTATTTGTTTGTTTGTTTGTTTGTTTATTTATTATACAGCATACAGGCCAGAAGAGGGCACCAGATCTCATTACAGGTGGTTGTGAGCCACCATGTGGTTGCTGGGAATTGAACTCAGGACCTCTGGAAGAGCAGCCAGTGCTCTTAACCACTGAGCCATCTCTCCAGCCCCTTATTATTTGTTTTATTATGTATTATTTTAAAAATATTAAAATGCAAATCAAGTACTGGCCATGTTCCAGGTGCCATATTAATTCATTTGATCTGCTTTTCTCCTCTGTGAGCTACGTGGTATTATCCTTATTGACATTTATAGGTAAGAAAACAAAGTCATGGGTTTTAAAGAACTACTCCATGTAAACCAATCAATTAAAACAAAAAGTTCAAAGCCATTCAGTATGAGCTGGGCATGCTGGTGCACACCTGCCATCCCAGCACGCAGACAGTTGAAAAAAGATGACCAAAAGCGTCAATTGAGGCCAGCAGGTCAACATACCTAGAGCCCATGTAGTAGTTTGAATGTAATTGACCCCCATAATCTAATAGGGAGTGGCACTATTAGGAAGTGTGTTGCTGTGGGCATGACCTTTTTTGGGGAAGTGTGTCACCGTAGAGGCAGGCTTTGAGGTTTCCTATGCTCAGGATACCACCCAGTGTCTCAGTCCACTTCCTGTTGCCTGAAAGATATAGGACTCTCAGCTCTGTCTGCCTGCACATAGCCATGTTCCCGTCATGATGATAATGGATTGAACCTCTGAAACTGTAAGGGAGCCACCCCAATGAAATGTTTTCTTTAAAAAAAAAATGTTTTCTTTATAAGAGTTGCCGTGGTCATGGCGTCTCTGTACAGCAATAAAAACCCTAAGGAAGACAACCCATTCAAAAATAAGAATGTATGATCTGTTAACATAACACTCTTACCTGGGAGATACCACTTTATTTATTAAAGTAACTATTTTGTTCCTGTCACTTGCCTAAGTTTGTGCAGTTATTATATGTTAGAAGGCAAACAATTTTAAACAAAAATAGATCAATGGGCATGATTACCTGTCATTCTAGTATATGAAGTAAAAAGGATATGTACTCAATGCTAATTTTGGCTATAGAGCAAGTTCAAAGCTAGACTTATCTCAAAAATAAATAAATAAAAAGTAAAGAGGTTGACTTAAAAACAAAAAGGTTAAAAGCAAAATGAGCCCACAGTTTGAAATGAGGATAAAGACTCAATCAAGGTTATTTTCAAGATTAATTTTTATGCTGGAAGATGTAGATAAGACACTGAATATAAACAAGCATGAACAAGCCATGTTTGCTAACTATGAGAAAAATGTAACAACCTGTAGTAATAAAAAAATGATAAGCAGACACCTTTGAACTTTTCCAAATCCATCAATCTAGTGTGATTTTGGTTCCTTGTTTTTCACATGAATTGTCTTGAAGGCTTTCCTTTATATACATGCATTAAATTTCTATCAATTTGCTTAGGTCTAAATAAATCATCAATGAAATCAGTGGTTGTGGAGGTTTGGAAAAAAAAAAAAAAAGCCCCCAAAGGGAGTAGCACTATTAGGAGTTGTGGCCTTGTGGGAGGAAGTGTGTCACTGTGGAGGTGGACTTTGAGATCTCATATATGCTGAAGCCACGCCTAGTATTTCAGACCACTTCCTGTTGCCTTTGGATCGAGATGTAAGGACTCTCATCTCTAGCACCATGCCTGCCTGCATGCTGCCTTGCTTCCCACCATGATGATAATGGACTAAAATCTCTGAACTCTGAGTGAGCCACCCTAATGAAATGTTTTCCTTTATAAGAGTTGCCATGATCATGGTGTCTCTTCCCAACAATAGAAACCCTAACTAAGACTTCGGTCCGCTAAAGTAAAATGGGTATAAAGATGCCAGTCGCTTGCCTTCATTGACACTGGGAAATGAATAAGATAGAGGTCAACATAATCCTACTGAAGCTTTCTCAGGGACTTTTCCAAGCAAGGCCAGAGCAGTTCTGGTCTATGACATGTGGAGGGAAGCTATAAACCTTACAGAGTGAAAGTTGTGCTGTATTATTAACACATTATCCAAACTTGTAAATTTCTTTTACCCTAAATTTAGACTTTTTCAACTGGTCAGAAACTGATGACCACAGAACAAAAATACTCTGTCCAATCTTGAGTTTTCCTTTGTCTAATATATTAATGTCAAGTCTGACACATATTTGGATTTTATTAGTAAATCTATAGGACAATGATTTTTATGGGACTCTTACATGATACCACTACACCAGTGGCACTGCTGACAATGATTTTTAAAACAAAGATTCCATCTTATGTGTGTGATTGTTTTGCCTGCATGTATGTCTATGTATCACTTGTCTGGTGCCTACAGACACAAGAAGAAGATGTTGGATTCTCCTGAAACTGGAGTGATAGTGTGAACCATCATGTGAGTAATGGGACTTGAACCTGCTTCCTCTGCTAGAGTAGCCAGTGCTCTTAATTACTGAGCCATCTCTCCAGCTCCAGTAGTTCTTCCTTTGGCCTCTCTTGAGCCCAGCCCTGTCCTTCTTTTGGTTGTGCTGACCCCCTGCATATTACTGAGACTGGGGCTAGTTTTCACTCCATACCTCTCCTTCAAGCTATGTAAGCTATGAAGTGAAAACCCCCTCAAAAGGGTCATGGTGCCTCTGTGATTATAGAGAAAACTGTGATCCAAGCTTTAAGTGCTAGTCCTTGCTCCTCACAGAGTCATCGGACGACAACGACATCAGAATGGAGTGATTCCCCCACCAGAAACAGATTTCCCTGCTGTTAGTATTTTTATTCAAATATCATGAATAGGAACATGGAGCAAGGGTTTAGAGTTGTTAAAGTGTAGTTCACGCATAAAACAGTGTTGTATTTTCTTTTTAAGTAAATGTTTCTAAAGGAAAGTAGGAAATACCCTGTTTCAGCACAGGTCTGGAGTCTGTGATGTGGTGCTTAGCCCCTGCTCCTCAGCGGAACATAATATATACGCATCATTTTCTATAAACCACGTCTCCAGTAAATTCTACCACAGATATTTTATCTGGACCATACCTACCTGAGAGGGGTAGTTACGTGAATCACAGAAATAATCCATGTTGAGAATCCCTTTGCAATCAGACTCAAAGCAGGGCAGTAACACTGATAGTTCTTTTCCCTTTACTGCTAAACAGGCTGAAAGTAAAGGTTAAGCAGAGCCCAGACGAAACAGTGCTGTCCACATGGTAAGTCCCCAAGGAGCAGCAAGAAGATTGTCTTCTCTTACACATGCATAGCTCGAATCTGCAGACCCTGTGAGTCTGGGTCAAACGGGAGCAGGTCTGAAAGTCCTCATCAGTTTCCACTCACCCTGGTTCTCTTCTCTTATAAACTCTTAAGCCCAAGGCACAGTTGTTACCTTCTGAGGCACAGTGGTTCCAAACCCCAGTACAGGGATGAAGCGACCCTCATTCAGTGCCACACGTAGAGGTACGGGATTCATAGCTTGTTGTTCATGCAGCAAAGCAGATCTTGAGTCTTCCGTTTGCACGGGGTAAAGGCCAACACAATTGTGACAGATTCTTTTTTTTTTTTTTTTTTTTTTTTTTTTAGGATTTATTTATTTATTATGTATACAGCATGTATGACTGCAGGCCAGAAGAGGGCGCCAGATCTCATTACAGATGGTTGTGAGCCATCATGTGGTTGCTGGGAATTGAACTCAGGACCTCTGGAAGAACAGTCAGTGCTCTTAACCTCTAAGCCATGTCTTCAGGCCCATGACAGCTTCTTAAATGTCTGCTGGAAAGTTAAATACTGGCATGTGGAGGAGCCAGGTTAAAGTGGTAGTCCACAGAGAGGAGAACTCGAGGCCTCTGCGTTTGTATGAACGTGAACGTCAATAAATCACTAGTCCGTGAAAATACATTTATTTCTGTAAGTTGTTAAAAGGAAACTGATGGATAGTAGCAGATCATATGTTGCCTAGAAAGTAACTTCCTCAGACAGGCTCTGGTTTTTCACTTGGAGAGATCATCTCTTCTCCTTCATGTTCTACACAGTAAGATTCTCATCATGACGCTTCCACACACAGACACAACGTATCTTGATCATACTTGCCTCTCCCACTGCCCTTTTCTTCCCTTTGATGTCTTGTTCAGAACCTAGACACCATCCATTGCTATGTTTTTCCACATTTCCTACGTTCTATGCTGAGATTTGCACAGCAGTTGGGAAGGAGATCTCTTCTATCTTATGTGAGGATCTTCTTAGTAACCAGCCTTCTCTTCAAGGCTTCTTTGTCTATTCCACTCAGAGAAGAGAAAACAAACTAAAATAACAACACAGCATTTTAATAAAGCAGATAGGGGTGAGTTTGCTTTGTTTCTCCTGTGGGTGATGATGTACGCACCTGAGTGGAGCACCCTCAGAGCTAACACTGGTCCAATCACCCCTTCTCTTGATGGCGTAGAACTGCTACTCTTCATGTTTCAATGAAATCAAAGTTGTTCAACCTAGAGAGGTTTTTTTGGCTTTGTTTTGTTTGATTTGGTTTTTGACACAAAGCTGGATGGGTAGAGAATGAGGGATGCATCTGGGAAGAGCTATGGGGATTGATAAGTATGAGCACAACACAAACAAAATTCTCAAAGAACCGATTTATAAAAAAAGAAATATAAAGAACAAAATAAATAAGTGAATAGGGAAAAAACCAAAGAAACCACAAAAAGAAAGAAAAACAAAAATAAATAAAATGTAAATGCAGGTGGCCATAGAAGTCCAAAGAGAGAGTCAGATGTTCTGGAGTTGCAGGCACCTGTGAGGTTCCAACATGGATGCTGGGAGCCAAGCTTCGAGAGCAGTATGCAGTATGCAGTATGCAGTATGCAGTATGCAGTATGCAGTATGCGCTCTTAACCCCTGAGCCCCGTCCAGCAACCGCCCCCTGCCCCAACACACATATTTCTCATTGAATGCTTCTGGTTTTGTTTGTAGCCTACTTCTTCCAGCAGACTTAAATACTCAAAGCATTTACATGTAAACTTAGCCCAACTTTTTCTAGTTTATTGTAAATAATACCAGGAAAACAGAAGATATTCAACAAAGTTTTACTAGAAAAAAAAAAAAATAAGAGAATGCATGCCACTGTCAACTAATAAAATTATCCAAACCTGATTTGATATCTAAGAAATCAAATAAATTAATAAGATCCTTTAAAAAAAATGTTTCAAGACAGGGTTTCTCTGTGTAGCCCTGGCAATCCTGGAACTTGCTTTGTAGACCAGGCCGGCCTTGAACTCACAGAGTTCCGACTGCGTCTGCCTCCTGAGTGCTTGGATTGAAGATGTGCATCACCATTTCTTTACAGTCAGGAAAGTGCTCTAGAGTTCTTGAATAATCTTCAATAACTTGAACAATATACATTTAAAAAGTATATAATCCATGTGTTGAAAAATTTTAATTTTGTAAATAAAAATTCATACATGAAATTGCATAAAAATGAAGGAAAGGACATCGAATATCTCCCTTTATTTTATAGAATCTGTAATTTGTCTGTTGTTTTTAATCATCAGGAGAAACAAACGTCCTCACTTGTGATGTGCATTTTTGTGACATTAGCCAAGCCCCTGAAGGCAAGAATCCTGCTTCTTTACCACCCCACCAAGTACAGATACGTGTTGTCTGGAGGGAGGAGAGTCTCCATGATGTTTAGCAACTCATGATCAAGATTCTCCCCAATATGGATAGTAAGGGTGATCCACCGCACTGAAGGAGAAGTATTTGTTCACTAGTCACACTTTTGATAGACAAAGAGAGGAACAGTCATGATTGGAGAACTCAGAGAACGCCAGTCTTGCCAAATGCAATGGGACACATCAGCGACTAAGGCTGTGGGTCAGCTGACTTCATGGTTTTCTTTTAAAATTTCGTAATTACTGTGTGTGCCAAGACAAATGATGGCTTTGTAAAGTCAGTGCTCTCCTCCCTCTAGGTGGGTCCAGGGATTGAACTCAGGTTTTTGAGTTTGCATGGCAAGCTTCTACACCCACTGAGCTATCTTGCTAGCCCCATTCCATGATTCCTATATGTCTAGTTAGTAGGAGTCTGTAGCTAAGGGAATCAGCACCATCATAGGTGGAAGAAGCCAAGGAATAGATACGTTTGGGAACAACGACGTGTCTTGGAAAAGGACTGCCACAGGGCAAATGCCATGGGACACAGAGAGGAGGAAGCTGAAAGCGAATTATGATTTCCCTAGGACTTAAGCACATCCCTGCTGAGAGTCCATTTTCTACAAAGCTTATCTGAAGTACATGCTACACTGCTTTGGTATGGTCAAAGTTAGAAAGGCTCGCTGCATTCCTATATGTTCATTATTATTGGATTCACTTTTATCTCTTTTTATTTTAATACACATTAATGAGAAAACACTCTCATGGGCCTCTTAATGGATCAGGAGCTATAGGTAGCCTGCTCTGTGTCTAATGGGCAGGTGAACCCTGAAGATATTTACTCTGGCCACGGGTCCTGAGGGCATTTTTTTTTTTTTAAAGTCAGTTCACAACGATGCAACTTTGACTTTTGGGGGACAAGGTCTGTGTTTACCTTGAACTCACTGTGTAGAAAGGATAGCCTTCAAACTTCCGATCCTCCTGTCTTCACGTTCTGGGTGCTGGGAATAATGGCATCGAAAGGCCATGCCTGGTTTTCTGTGGTGATGAGGCTAGACCAAGGGCTTTGCGCATGCTTGGGAAGCCCTGCACCAGCTGAGCTACAGCCCCAGCTGGTACAGTTTTGAAATGTGGTTAGTCCTGAGTCTCATACATGCCATGGACATCAAAAGAAACCCCTCTCTTCCGAGGTCTATAGGGATGCAGTTGTGGCACAGGTATTCTGAAAATCAGGTATGTCTTCTCTAGTGAGATTGCATGTTAGCAGAAGCTGGGTCTAGAAGCAAAGCTGGCACTTGCCTCATTTTTAGACCCAAAGTACTTTTGTCTCCAAGTATCCTCCAAGGTCCCTTGTCTAGGGCTGGGATGCCCCTGGAACCGCCCCCGCCCTGGCCCCGACCCCGCGTCCGGACCCCAGCCGCAAACTCTGACAGGGAAGGAAGAAAGAAGTAAAACAACTCAAGAGTGAAAACATCATGCCTTTGGGAACATTAGATGTTTCTATAATATAAAAGTGCCTGCAGTGAGTAAGAGAAACCACAAGTTCAGCCATGGGAACTGTCTCAGCTTCCCCTGTGACCTGCCTGTAACAAGCTTTCAGATACTGTCAGATATGTGTGAACTCTGTTCTCATAGCTCTGGGTTTACTCCCCTGGGAAGAATCTCTCCACCTGCCAAGGAATGTCAAGGGCATGATGTCCCCTCCCCCTCAGTTGTTCAGTTTAATGTGCTCAAGGACATTGTGCAAACAGCCCCCATGCGGCCGAGAGATCCTCTGTCTCTTGAACACATCTTGTGATAGTGATGAGAAATAATCTCAATATTTTTTCATTCTTTCTCTCTCCCGGCTTTAAACTCGGAGCTATCCAGAATAAAGAAAGCTAAGCAGGATGCCCGGAAAGGCACTCCTGAGCGGCAGAGCCTGGGGTCCCCTGGTTCTGTTGAGTCTTGATTTTGACTCCAGTTCTTCACCTCCAGTCACTGGCCGATCTTGATATTTCCCAGTTGGTTTCTGCTGGGTGATGTAAGCACCCATTTTGATGATGCTATCTCTGTCTTTGGCTGTTTGTTCTAGTTGGAATCTTCACCCAAGGAGGCCACTTTTTTCTGCTCAAGTCTGTCTGAAAGGAACTCTAGCTTACTGCCTCAACTTCCCTAGGTGGTTTTTGCTGGATGTTTGTAAGCCTCCAGTTTAATAACGTGACCTTTCTGCTGTTATTTGTACTTTTACCCAGAAGCCTCACCTGAGTAGACCCTGTGCTCTGCTCAGGACCCTCTCCATCAAGAACTCAGGCTGGTTACTTTAAAAGTGCTCTCTCAGTCAACTTCTGGATGCTTTGAGTGCATAATTTAATCATGTTTGCTATCATCTATCTATCATCTGTCTATCTATCTATCATCTATCACTAATTGTTTTACTTTGGCTTGCTATATAAACTCACCCATTCAAAACCAAAGGTTTAGCTACATTGATTATTCTATTCCCTAGATCGTACAGAGCACCCTTCAGGGCTCACTAGCACGCTACAAAACATCCTATGAAGCAGTCCAGAGGAGTTGCTTACCACTAATGGTTTTTAACATATCAAACAGTTCTGTTGAGACTGTCCACCACTTTCATGTCCTCCAGAATCAATTCAAAGAAAGACCGAGTCACGAGAAAGTAAAGATAAATAAATAAGCCACCCAAGTCACCTTCTACCTGGGAGTATGGGGCGGGGGAGGTCAGTAACAAGAGTGGCTTTAAGAGAAGCCTTTCCGTCACCATTGGCTTCCACATGGCCTGGGGCTGAGACCACTTGGCTGAGTATTGCGACCCCAACTTTACCATTTCCTTCTCCTTCCCTCTCCCTTCTCCCTCCCTCCCCCTTCTCCCCGCCTCTTCTCCCCCTGTTTTCACATTCCTTTCTCACCCTGATTCACATCACAAAAGAAAGATTCATCAATTCCAAATCTACCCAAATAAGGCAGGGGAAAAAAAAAAGAACTCCCAAGTTTATTTTCAAATCTAGACAAAATGCTAAATTTAGCTTCACCCAAACTTGCTAAACTTTTCTTCTTTCACCATCTTGGGGTTTGATCCTGCTTGAATAGAATCCAATATTAGAGCAGAGTCTCATTCTCTCCAGGAATTGATTGATTTGGAAAAAAAAAAAACAACACACTTCCCCCATTCCAAACAATTGCATGTTGTAGTTTCATCAAAAAGTTGTTGTTGTTATTGTTGTTGTTTTTCCCTGCAGATAGTTCTGGTTAACTTTCTTCTGTTTCAATTCTGTAACAATTAAGTTTCAATATTTATTTTAACATGAGATCTAAGTATTTCACATTATCAAACCCCTAAGATGTTTTTTCCCCTTAGGAATAAGGATACCTCATCTTTCCTACAATAGCTTTTTCCTTCTACTTTGCTTATCTGAATAACTATGTAATAAATGTCTCTTCTCTCACACTCAGCATGAGTGTGCATATGTGTAATTCATTACATCAGTAACAGGAATCACAATCTCATCTTCTATTTATTTACTTTTTTCCAGGCAGGGTTTCTTCATGTAGCCTCGGCTGTCCTGGAACTGTAGACCTGGAATCGGTAGACCAGGCTGGCCTCAGAACTCACAGAGATCCGCCTTCTTCTGCCTCCCAGCAAATGTGTGCCTGCCCCCCCCCCCCCATCCCTCTCTGATATGAAGTTTCCATGACAACCCATCTTAGGCAAACACTTCCTAGTATCCACTGTAGAAGTGAAGATGGTGAAGATGGAAATTCCATGGTAACAAGCTCTGCAGCCACTTCCACCTGGTGATGCTGCCACGCCAGGTCATCAACAGCTCCTGACCCTCTCCACACAGCCTCCTTTGGCAAAGCTATAACCTCTAAGCGTCTCTGGTGGGGAGTTGCTCCTGAAACACAACTGTAGATCCCACTGGAAGTTCTTGAAGTTGTGTCAGCCAGAAAAACAGGCTAAGAACTTCCTTGTGAGGAAACCATCTAGGGTCGCCTAAGATCTACATTCCTTAATCCCTCCCCCACTGACAAAACAACCTTGCACCAGGGCCCACCTCTTAACACTGTCAAGATAAAAACAAGCTTCTACACACTCAAATCATATTTAGACCATAATAGTATATAAATAAACTATTGGATCTGAGCCTTAGTAAACCCCATAGCTTAGGAACAGCCACCATGAGCATTTTAGTGTAGACTTCTCCAAGCTATTTCATGTACACTCAGGGAAGGGGATTATGTTTTACATGATCTTAGGAAATTTATTGTTTTATTTAAAATACAAAGAAATTTCCATATCACCTGTATAGGCCTGCACTATCACTACTAACTGGTAAATGAGTATTAGATAGTGACTATTATGGATGTTTTAAAATGTTAGAATTTCTCAAAAAATCATGGAGCCTCAAAAAATTCCACAAACCTGCTGTCATCGAGATTATGAGTCTGTGGTAAGTATCGGCTAATGGCGCGGAAATAGTTCAGGCAGAGCAGACACGACCGTTTGGATTGCGCCTGAGTTAAATTGGTATGAAGCGTGGCTTCTTGGAGTTTTGTCAGCTAACACTGTTGTGACTGGCTGTGATTTGTACACTCCTGTCTAAAAGCCTTGCACTGGGTGCCTAAGGCCTTCCAACTTTCCTTTTTTAAAACCTTGGGAAACTACTTACTTCATTTAAGAAAGGGGGTGCCCTGCAGAGGTAGGGGTAACAGATCCCTCATACTCTATACATGAAATCCGTGTGAGTTGACTTGTTTCTGTGTTCTAAGAGTTCCCATCCTAGAAATAATCTGAACTCCCTGCTATAGAGCTGTGTACCCTTGTAAACTTCTCATGGGAGAGAATGATGGCCCTCCAAAGGAGGTTTGTAGAAGGGAACTGGGGGTGGTCTGGATTTACAGTAGAGAGAGGACGTCTTAGGGGAGGCACCCCAGCCCTGAAGGCATCTCTTTCATCTGCCTCTGATTCTGTCTCTGAATCTCATCTCTGAGAACACCTCCTAGCTCCCCAACACTGTGGTGGCCACGTGACCAAAACTGGCCAATGAGAGTGCATCGTCCTTAAGGCTCCTCTGGTCCAGGGGAGGCCTCTCCGCTTCTCAGCAAGATTAACAGGAAGCCTGCACTTCCCATGAACTATCTAATGGATATACCTGTTTCAGGATAAGGCCTACGGGGAGAGCATTCCACCCATACTACCCTTGAATCCATCTCTTTGTGAAAACATCTGTAAATGAATCTTTTAAAAAAGGGGGGTGGGAGGGAAGTTCTCCTGTAGCCCCGCTGGCCCTGAACCCCTGATCCTCCTGCCTCCGCTTTGAAAATGCTGGGTTTACAGGTGTGCCCCATCGTGCTTAGTTTAATTTGAACTTTTTTTTTTAAGTTGAGCATATATCCCTTGTAAGCAAAGGAAGCTAATATAACTCCCTAGAATCATACAGAGAAATATCTATGGGCGAGGTAATGTCTCCGAGCTGAGCTCAGTCCCCACCTGAACAGACGCCTCTCCGATATTCCTGCATGTGTGAGTTTCTTACTACAAGAGGGGGTCACTTCTAGGGAAGGTCTCAAGCTCTTTGAAAGGTGGTTTTTGTTTTTGTTTTGTTTTTTAAAATGGTGTCCACATATCATCCTTTCCATACGTTAGGCTCCTTGATATCAATTCTGTCCTGGGCTCACAGAGGAAACACTCTTGGCTCTTTTCCACACAGGAGACTTTTAAGTACAGGAGAACACCAACTTCTTCTCCAGTCTGACGGTTCAGGTGTCTTTAATATAATGGGGGTGGTTTTTAGGTCTTACATAATTCTGATTGGTGGCTTCTTTAGCAAGCAGGACAGTTTAGGAATAAATCCTTTAAAGTGAGTTGCCTAGAGTGGGGTGGTGGTGGTGCCTGCCTGCAATCTCAGCGCTCTGGAGGTAGAGGCAGGCAGATCTCTGAGTTCGAGGCCAGCCTGATCTACAGATCGACTTCCAGGACAGCCAGGGCTACACAGAGAAACCTTGTCTTGCAAAAACAAATCAAGTCATTTGCTTGCTACCTGGAAAAGAGCGGACTGTCTTTCTGCATTCCAAGTGCTCTGTACCTACACACACACACACACACACACACACACACACACACACACACACACACGAGCTATATTGCTTTGTGTGTCAGACCCTATTAACATAATACATGCTTGGCTTTGCTGTTTGGGGCAGAGTCTTATGCAACCCAAGTGCTGAGATTACAGATGTATATCACCATGCCTGGTGATATTTTTTTTCAGTCCACAGGCACAAAAATAGTTAGCATAATAAGAATATAACCATGTGTCACATCACTGGTTTACATTGATGGGTATCACACAGAACTCAACACCATTGTTTACATTTCATAAAACCCTTTCAAGGGAGCTCCAATCATTTGATCAGACTGGGCAGATGAAACACTGACCCTTAGGCTGGTGATAAAGCAAGAATCTAAGTGTGACTGCCTGAAGTAGTTCTCTTATTCACAAAACTCTTAAGAATACACATAGCCAAGCCTGGTGGCACACGCCTTCAACCTCAGCACTCAGAAGGCAGAGGCAGGTGGATCTCTTTGAGTTTGAGGCCAGCTAGGGCTATGCAGAAAGACTTCAACTAAAATAAATAAATAAATAAATAAATAAATAAATAAATAAATAAATAGAAATGAAGAAAGCAAAAATACACAACTAATATTTCTATCAGGAAATCATGACTATGGGGAATTGTAACCATGGTAAGTGACTTCTTAAAGGCTGTGGTGTCACAAATGCAGACAGTTTGCTTTTGTGACTGTTTACATCCTCCACCCCTTCTACCTGGTGCTAAGGACTGAAGCTAGGGCCCTAACTTATGTGTGTTAACTTTAAATGTTTTTGTCACAGTTGTTCATTTGAGACAGTGTTTCACCAAGTTGCTCAGGCTGGCTTTGTGGGCCAGGCAGATCTTGACTTTGTGATTATACACCTTGGCTACCAGGCAGGGATGGAAAGCCTGGCTTGACTGCTGTTCTCTAGATGAAGAAGTATGAACCATGACTATTACATGGGAGTGAAAAGGAGAAGGGGATAGAAATCAAATAATGCCTACAGCTACCACGAAAGAGCTGTCAGCCGGGGTGGGGGGAGGGGGGGGGGGGGGGGGGGGGGTGACGCACACCTTTAATCCCAGCACTTGGGAGGCAGAGGCAAATGGATCTCTGTGAATTTGAGGCCACCCTGGTCTACAAAGTAAGTTGCAGGACAGCCAGGGCTACATATAGGAAGACACTGTCTTGAAAAACCAAACCAAACCAAACAACAAAGCAAAGCAAAACAAACCAAACCAAATCAAAAGAACTGTAAAGAACAGGACCACTGCAAAGTCAGCGGGAAAAGTGAACGAAAGGCCAAGAAGTCAGGGCGGAATCCCTGAAAGGTGGGGAGTAGTGGGGGTGTCCACGAAAAGTCTGAAGGGGAGACTTAGCTGAGGAAGGAACTGGCTGAGGTTCATGGGGAGAGAAGGGGACCAAGTAGAGTCGGGGGCAGGTGGCATAAAGAGACACAAGGATCGCTGGTAGGATGGCTCAGTAGGTGGAGGGTCCTAGCTGCCAAGTTTGGCAACTTGGGTTTGGTCCCTTGACCAACTTCTACAATTGGTCTGTCCTTCACCCTCCACGCAAGTACTGGGTCATACATGTGCCCACCCGCTCCCCCCCCCCCCGCAACACATATAAACAAACAAACAAATAAATGTGATTGAAAAAAAAAAAATAGAAGGTTAGCGGAAGAGGGTGAACTTCAAAGCTAGAATCTGGTTGTTCCACGAAGGGCTTTGGGATCCGGGTTTTGTGGCACAGTTCCACATCTAGAGGTTTCTGGAGTACATACAAAAGCCCAAAGGTGTGAGCATCTGGGACGGACTTGAGAACTGCATCAGTACTTCTGGACGCGCATGACAATGAATGGGTTCAGGATCCCAGCAGGACATGAGCATTGGAGAGACCTTGGAGCCGCCTGGGGATTCAGAGCTCAGGCGCAGGAGCTGGGCTCTCAGAGGTGGGGAGCACCGGAAAGGGAAGAGCGCTATGCCCCGCCCTTGGAAGGAGCTCGGGTCCATTTGAGGTGGCTCCGGATGTGCGGGATAAGGATTTCCAAGTACATGTTTAGACGGTGATGGAGGAACAGAAAAACAGAGGAAGTCAGGCAACAAGATATAGAATATCACCTGCAGTGGTTAAGAATAGGAAGACTATAAAAGCAGTTGTGAACCGGGCGGTGGTGGCGCACGCCTTTAATCCCAGCACTCGGGAGGCAGAGCCAGGCGGATCTCTGTGAGTTCGAGGCCAGCCTGGGCTACCAAGTGAGCTCCAGGAAAGGCGCAAAGCTACACAGGGAAACCCTGTCTCAAAAAACAGACAAAAACCAAACAAACAAAGTAGAGATTGGGCCTCGACAGTGAGAGGAGTAACTATTTGGAGAACATAGGATCTCTTTCCTCATGAACTTCAAGTTTCACACGTCTGCCAGACACTGAGAAGTGGGAGGGGTGATACTGAACACTATGCAAATACTGGGTGCTCCATTAGAGAGACTTCCTCTTCAATTCCCAGGCTTACCACCATGTTCAAAGCTCTTTTTAAATATAATTTGTATTCGAATAAAATTAAATTGTGTTTTCCCTACACACAGACACTGCTTTTTACAGTGCATTCAAACGGTGCAAAATAAAGCTCTGCCTTCCCGATTCTGAAAAGGGCTTTCCGGCAGTTGCCTTTCTTCTAGTGAGCACGAGGTGGCGCTCTTGTCTAGACTAAAGGCTTCCTCAATGGACAAAGACAAGGCTTGAAATTCAAAGGAATTTTCATCCATTTAATCTCTGTATGTCACAAAGGCTTCCAGATTTTAATTTTAAAGAAGGAGGGAGGGAAGGAGCCACCTATGTGGCTTAGTGTGTAAAAGCCCTTACCACAAACAAGCCTAGAGACCTGAGTTCAAGCCCCAGAAGTCATGTAAAGGCGGCTTCCACATAAACACTGTAGCATGAGCCCCCCCACACACCCATATTACAAACCGCTGTATTCACTATTACACACACACACACACACACACACACACACACACACACACACACACACTCACTAAATTTTTAGAAAAAAAGAGAAAGAAAGAAAGAGAGAAAGAAAGAAAGAAAGGAAGGAAGGTAGGAAGAAAGGAAGCCATAAACCACAGCAACATGCAAGAAGCCGAGCACTGTACAGAGTGTGCTCATGACGATATGGGAGAGGACATTAGCTTGTCACAATGGGCTCCACTGACAGTGGATTTAATCATACTCCATCTCTAAGTCTTTGTATTCAAACAGATTTTCTCCTAAGCTGTGAATGTTCTCTTGATTCTCATGTAGTTTCACTGAACTCAATCAAAAGTGCAAGCGGGATATGTCCGTGGTCTACTTGCCACTGGCCTTTTCCTCCTGCCTTCTGCCAAAATCACCCGCTCAGACATCAGCCAGGCCTTGCCCGCAGAGAGGAAGTGTTCCTACAGCTGTTCTGAACCTGATGGTTAGAACCACGTGAAAAGGAAAAGGGGTGAGGTGGGGTGCCCATCTTCACCTTGGTACCAGATCTCATTTTCCAGCCAGGCTTTATCCACATTGAGTGGTAGGAAGTGTCCAGCATAGGTGAGACCTTTCATTTGATATCAGGTAACACTAGGGGGAAAGCAGTGTGGGGAATACATGGATGCCTAAACAGGTAAATAGTACACGAGGCTCCAATTTCCTATTCACCTCATGTTTTCCTGAAGTTTTAAAGTTCTTTTAATTTTTTTAAAAAGATTTGTTTTATTTTGAATTCTCTCTCTCTCTCTCTCTCTCTCTCTCTCTCTCTCTCTCGTGTGTGTGTGTGTGTGTGTGTGTGTGTGTGTGTGTGTGTGTGTGTACAGGTGCCTTTTGAGCCCAGAGGCAGGAGATCTCCCTGGAGCTGGAGTTATAGGCAGATATTAGCTGCTTCATGCAGGTGTAGGAACCGAACTTAAGTCCTATGTAAGAGCCATGCTCACTTTTTTTTTTTTTTTTAATTGAGATCCCCCGCCTTCAAGCCTTTGCAATCTCAAGGTTGTTTTCTCTGCTTGTAGATCTTTTTCGCTAATTCCAAGAAGATGGCTGGGGGCAGGAGCACAGAGTACTGTTCTTCGAGGCTCTTGAGGCAGCTGTAACTGTCTTCCCGGTGCTTGAAGCGCACAGCTGGCAGATCCAGGGCTTCACACAGTGTTTTCACCTGCACCACCCTCTCTGGGTCCTTCTGCCCATGATTCTCCTCTAAGATCTGGCGCTGTCTCCGAGTGGCATGTTGCAGACACTGAGCCACCAGCCTGCTGCATTTGCTGCCCTGGATGCCAGTGCCGAACTTTCCCAGTCACACTGGGGTCACCAAAGAGACCAGGGTAGTCATCCTGGATCTGAAAGCACTCTCCCATCTCCATCAGAATCTTCATGGCATCAATGCCTGCCATGTACATGGCAGCTGCGGCAGGCAGGTAGAAAGAATAGAATGCTGACTTGTACATCTTTTCAGTGTGTCCACCAAGATCCACGTGGCCCTGGGGTGCTGTGATGAGGTCCAGAGTCTGCCCCATCTCCGTCTGATCGGAACTCTGCAGAAAGAGCTCCAGCAGGTTCAAGGTAGTAGGGCTGCTCCCTGAAGTAGAATTTTAGTAGGCAGTAGATGCAGGCTTCCAGAAGCAGAGCATGATTGATGGCATCCAAGTCTATGCCTGGCTTCTGATACCAGCAGATCTGTTTGTGGCCAGTGAGGGAAGAATCGCAATGCCATCTGACATAAGCAAAAAAGCCTGGAGCAGTTCTACACACCAGCCCACGGCCAGCGCCTGCCAAAGACTCTCGGCATCCTATTTCCTCGGCTCTACCGGCTCCCGGAATGCTTGGAGCACAGTCAAACTCGATTATACTTGCTTCCCACAGCATTGTAGTCTATGACCTCCTTGAGCTGGGTAATGGCATCGCCTGTCTCTGGGTGACCTAGCTCATCCTCAGTCAGCACCTTGACGATCTGGGAGAAGTGCTAGATGAAATCCTGCCTTTCTTAGTTACAAGCATCCAGTTTCTGGTTCCCATTCATAATGAGAGAGGAGCAAAATGCTCTGTTCCTTAATGGGAGTTCTCTCAGGGTCCCACGCTCACTCTTAAGCACTAAGCCAGTCCCTTAAACACCTTCAGATAACTTTAACAGTCTATAGTAGTGAAGACAAGCCAAAACACAAAATACTGCGCTCAATATTTCGATTTTTGCTTTTTGAAAAAAAAAAAAGATAATTTTTCGAAACAAAAACAAACAAGCAAAAAACTGGCAGGGCCAGGGTATAGATAAGGAGTTTGTTTGAGGGGTAGCTCTGACGGACATGAGTGAGAAGAGCCACAGAATGGAAGGTCTCAAGTAGCCCGAGCCGATTCTTGTACAACGTTTTCATACTCCTGGTCTTTGTGGGCATTCACCTCAGCCTCCTGGGAGAGGAGGCATGTGCACTGTGTGGGCGAAGGCATCGGGGCTGATATTTGGTACAGAAGCTCCTCCTTTCGTGGTTCTTGCTTACATGGGTTCGAAATAGTTTTTGCTTGCTCCGTAGTTCTCTCCTGGCTCCTGTGTGGTTTTAATCCTGGAGTCGTAGGTGCCCGTGGTAAACCATCTAACGGAGTCACTCTGCTTAGGGAAGATCTGATCAATGATGCTCTGCTCCTCCTATTCGAATGTGAACTATCTGACCACTTCCCCCCACCGCCTCTCCTTTCCTCCCTGATGCTCAGATAATTCTGCAAATTTTGTCTTACTGTTTCCCTGGTATACGTCATGCTTTCCTTCGAGGCACCAAGGCTGGGTGAAAATGATCCCTGTCACATTTTTACACTGTATATCTTAGGCAGACTTTTTTTTTTTTTTTTTTTTAAATCATCCCTATTACTGTCATCTCTGTGGAAAGCTGTCATCAGGAAGGAGAGTAGAAAGGCCTACCAGGGCTGTGTCCTTCCCCGTAGCCAGAGATGAAGATTGCTGTGGGGTATAGGCCCCATGACCCTTTGCCTCCAGACAGGAGAAATTCACTGTGATTCATGCTCCAGGGCTCTCAGAAGACAGCAAGACAGCCTGAGTTACAGCCTTCTGTTTTGCTTCCCAATTCCTTTGCCCCTCCCCCTGAAACGTCTGGGTAACTGACCCAAGACTCTTGTCTGGGGAGTTAAAACAAGGTGTGGTGAAGATGTAAGGCCTGGCAGGGTGGCTCCGATGTAATTCTTGGTTATGCTGAGTCTCATCTCATGTCAGTGTGATGAACATCTCAGGATCCTAGAAGATGCTTGATCATTTCTAAAGTAGCATCTTTAACTGTTGCACACAGTTTGCTATGTGGTCCTGGGGACACTGCAGTCCTTGCTTGAGGTTGATGAAGTTGTCTTCAGAGAACATCAGAAGACCTGGACACATGCTGTGGGTCTCTGTGCACTGTCCCCCCCCCCCCCCAGCCCATTACACACTTCTATTGCTGCTCTGCCCCTGGGGCAGTTATTCACAAATTCTGTGGGTTCCTCTGCTTCCTTCTTAGGGGTGTGTGTGTGTGTGTGTGTGTGTGTGTGTGTGTGTGTGTGTGATGAAGGATCCCATCCTATTCACCATCATTTTCCAGTGCAGAGGACAGTATCTAAAATGATGATGTTAATCTTTTTGGATATGACCCTGAGATACAAAACCAGACTTGGACTTGTGGCTCTTTAATTTGATGTACAAAACAATTAGCTATCAGGGAGAGGAGTCTAGGGTCTAAACGTTTTAGTTAAGTATTCCAAGAGATTGTGACATGGCCAACCTTCTATTCATTATTGATACTTCGATAAGCCCTGACTTTGGTCCAAATACTCCATAAGTATTTTGTTATACCTTTATGTTACAAATCCTGATGTACAGGAGCAGTCACTTTGTACCTGGACCCACTACAAAAAAAATCACCACGCTGGGCGGTGGTGGTGCATGCCTTTAATCCCAGCACTCGGGAGGCAGAGCCAAGTGGATCTCTGTGAGTTCGAGGCCAGCCTGGGCTACCTAGTGAGTTCCAGGAAAGGTGCAAAGCTACACAGAGAAAACCTGTCTCGAAAAAACAAAAAACAAAAACAAAAACAAAAAAAAATCACCACAGACAGACCACAAAATCCACATTTGCTCTTCTTCAGGCCGGGATCATTGCCCCTCATCTTCACAAACTAGGAGACTAAGACACAGAAACGCTAAGCGATATAACCCACCACTTGAAGCTAGCGAGTGAGCAGGACCCAGGTGTAAGCCAGGGCTGTGGCATTTTGTGAAAACTCTTCCATTCTGGATGACCATTTCTGTAACTACAGTGATTTGGCTTCTAGAAATATAGTCACTTTTTCCTCTAGATTCTTAACTGCCCTACCCTGTGGACCGCCAGCAATGGCCAGGCGGGAAAGATGGGCATGGCTCTCCGAATGCTCTGGAACTGACTCCTCACTGGTTGCTTTAGTATTGGCCAACAGTGGGCCTCAAAGAGAAACTTTTCAAGCCCCTCTTCCCAACCCTAAAACCACCCCAGCTGGCAAACAGGAGGTAGGGTCTGATGCTTAGAGAGATACCCTCCACTTCCGGTTCCCCCAAAAGATCTGTGCAGGCTTAAGAATGCATGTTTCCTCATCTGCCTTTCCTTCCCCACCCACCGATGCGCATGAGACCACCCATGTCATTTCTGGCTGTAGTTTTGCCGGGCCCTGCCCCCCAGAGGCTGAAAGGAACAGAGGGACTCCATTATTGCATGGAACACACAGGAAATATTTTATTAATGTCCAGATGGAGAAAATGGTAGAGTAAAAATATTTCAATAGAAATCCATGACTCTCCTCAGGGAGCCCACCCTGGCGTCCATGGCACCCCAGTCGTGGTAGCGCCTGTATTCCCCGGGCCTCAGCAGGTACTGCCGCCCCCGGTAGTTGGGCATCTCGTAGAGGACCCAGCAGCCCTCCAGCACGTGGAAGGAGCGGAAGTCACTGAAATGGAAGCGGTCCTGGAGGCGGGAGCAGTCGTCGGTGATCTCCACCATCTGGCCTCTGTGGTCCTCTCGCTCGTAGATCCTGATCCTGTGAGAGCTGGACTGTGGGACACGCAGAGTAGACAAGGCGGTGTGAGAAAACCTGACCCGAGCTCGGCAATCCAGCACGTGCTGCCCGGGGGTTGGGCATCCCTTATCTTTGCTATACCAAGGGTGACTGAGTTGGAAGAAAGACCACTAACAGCTGGACCACCGTGCATAGTTCAGGAGGCTGTGCACAGAGAAACTTGAGGGGTCACCACCACTCACCACACATAAACCGTTTTCTGGTAATACCATCTACACACTGGCTCTGCTCAGTGCCCTTTTTAAGCAACTAATTTTTCCTGTTTATTTTAGTCTCCCCCCCCCACTTCATGGTGGTCTGAGGCTCTCTTTGGAAGATATAAAAAATAATTTGGTATTACAATGATAAACCAAAAGTATCGTTAGCAAAAGTCACCATCTTGAACCTCCATAGCATTCGGAGAAATGGAGGGAGAGGAAGTTAAATTGCCTCTTCCACATGAAGAGGACGGAAGAATTCAGGAAGGAAGCTCAACCCAGATACCCCTCCATCTTTCTCTGTCACCCCAGGCGCTGGCTCCCTCGAAGGCTGTAAAGGAAGGACGTCTGAAATTGAGGTTCACTCTCAGCTCTGCCCTAGGCTCGGGTAAATCACTTTTGGGGAACACCGACCACGAAGAAGCCCGAGTGGACCAAGAGAGTAATCCTTCACAACAATGGAAGGTTGGGCAGCTTGTCCTGGGCAAACCCCATCTTCTGCTCACTCTTGCTGTCCCTGCTCCTTCCCAGCAAGAGCTCTGGTCTCAGGGTCCTCCTCCTCCCATCCTCAAAACCTACTGCAGGAAGGGGTCTCCTAGCAACTGGGATGAGCAGCTGCTCACGAGGCACCTTCTGCTGTGCCCGAGTTCGGCTCTTCGCAAAGGACTCGCATGTGTGCAGACAAATTTCATCCTCAGGGCAGCCTGTCACACACAGAGCAGCCCTTACGACAAGATGTTCTTCTATGAGAAAACTAAAGGCCAGTGCTTTGAGTATGCAAAAAGGAGCAGGAGGAAGGGGCTGGGGTGGCTAGGTAGAGGAGAGGGAAGGAGGGACGGAGGGAGGGAGAGAGGGAGGGAGGAACGGAGGGAGGGAGAGAGGCAGTGGCTAACATCTGAAGAAGGTATCAACCTCACAGAGGTGGCATGGTCCCCATATTAGACAATAGATGGGGTCCAAACGGTTGGGGCTTCCTTTGGGTAACAGCGGGATGTCCCCGAAGCCTTGAAATCCCATTTGCCCATCCCTAGGCGGCGGGTGTTATATAACTCAGCTATGCCTATCAGCTCAGCCCTGTTTGACCAGGCCTGATAAATAAATACGTGAAGTCAGAAACCGGGTGAACAGCCTCAATCCATCAGGCAACCTGTTTCTATATTCGTGCCCATGGCCCGGAGGCTCAGAACCAAACGGTGCTCTGCTTATTCCCAGCACTGGCGAATTTGATTTCAGCCAAGTAAAGGAAAATGGCCAGTGGAGAACTTTACTTCAGATATGTTTTCGAGGGAACCTTGGAGAACTTACTGAGCACAGAGGACACAGAGCCAGAAGGAAGGTGACCTCCCTCCTCCTCCCCCCCAAGGCCGTAGATGTTGCTAGCTTAGGAAGGGACTCACGTGGGGGATGAGGCGGCAGGAGCGGATGGAGTCGCTGAAACCCATCCACTGCTGGTAGTCAGGGTAGTCCCCACGCCGCAGGAAGTACTGGCAGCCTCCGAAGTTGGGCTGCTCATAGAGCATCCAGCAGCCACTGTCCACGCGCACAGAGTTGCAGCGGCTGAAGTAGGGCTGCAGGTTGGAGTGGTCGCTGCTGCATTCATAGTGGCGGCCCTGGAAGCCGCGGTCCTCATAGAAGGTGATCTGTAAGGCAAGGCAAGGCTCAGAGAGAAGTCTGATGGGGCCTGGACCCGAGGGCAGCTCCCTCCCAAGGCCCTGGGAGCCCTGGACTCACCTTCCCCATGGCTGGTGTTGGCGGTTCGGATGGGATGGTGCTGTTGGGTGTGTAGGGCTGGGAGCAGGGTCTATATAGCAGGAGGTCTGCTGCGTTAGCAGGAACAGCACAAAAGGGGCACGCGGGGGGACTGGGCACTTTCTCTCTTTTCTATATAATGACTGTGGGGGAGGTGTGGGTTATTGTATGTTTTCTCTTGGTCTCTCCAGAGCTTTCGAATGGTTGACGAATCATTGACCTCGTTAAAAGGGTCACTTGATGCCGCTCTGGCCTTTACATGAAGCTGATTTGGGAAACTGAAACGGAGCAAAGGCGCTTAACTCGTTAACATTTGTAACGAAATGTTTTAGCTACCTTTTACAAATTCAAACAATGTGTGTTTGAATAACAATGCAGGATAGTTACCCGGCTGCAATTACTTTCTATGAAAAAGTGGAAAGTTGGGTGTGAATGTACCTTCTCCACAGGATGGTGGGGGGTCGAATGGGGTTCTGCTGTGTCCTAAAGAACTTTCTTACAGCAGGGCACGGTGGCGCACTCTGGAGACAGAAGCAGAAGGCTCTAAATGAGTTGGAAGCCAGTCTGGTCTACAAAGAGAGTTCCAGGACAGGCTGTTAGGCCAGAGAAACCTTCTGTTGAAAACCAAAACCACCAACCAAACAAAAAGCTTTCTTATAAGCTCTGTGCTGATCAGCTGGAAACCAGAAAATTAACGATATAAGTTACAGGAAGGTGTGCCTAAAGAAACGCTGTTTAGACCCCTCAGTTCTGTTCCTTGGCGTGTGAGTGTGACCAGCTCCAGCTTCCTGGGTCTCATCACATGCTTCTCACAGCACAGTCTGTGAGACTCTCAGCCTTGGGGCTCACAGAGTGACTCATCATTATTTCACTGGTAAGTTCCTATTTAATGCTCTCCTGGGAAGTCAACCCAGTTCATTCCAGCTGCCGGTGAATTCAAGGGAATTTGTTTGTAAGGAGGACGTTTGAAATCACACAGCCTTGCAAAGATTCTGTCTTCATCACCCTGGAGCAAACCCTGATGGCCCTGTAGTGAATGCAGTGACTGTAAAGGACTGGACTCTTGCCTC
This sequence comes from Onychomys torridus, assembly GCF_903995425.1. Lineage (NCBI taxonomy): Eukaryota > Metazoa > Chordata > Mammalia > Rodentia > Cricetidae > Onychomys > Onychomys torridus. Next base: position 49,749,942 of record NC_050465.1, read on the forward strand.
TTGTCCCCAAGACTCCCAACAGCAACGGGCACCTCACTCTCTTGAAAGCAAATCTTCTCAACCTTGGTGCAATGCTGACATTTAGGCTGAAACATTCTGTTGTGTGGGGTTGTTCCTGAGCAATGCAAGATGCTTCTTAGTATCTTGCCTCTACCAGCGGGTGTCAGCTGATCCACTCATCTAATTGTGACAGCCAAGATTACTCTTCCTGTTCTCACTGGAAAACAAAATCTCCTTTGCCTTTGGTCTTGGGACCCATTGCCTCTGAGGAAGCCTGCTCTCTGAGTGCCTGGATTCCATACTCAAAATTGATTTTCCCTGAACAAAATTCACTGGATTGATTCACAGACATTTAATAAACCTGGTCACATATTTCTCTTTTAAAAATTATTAATTTGGGAACTATAAATAAGCAGAAGGAGAAGAAAATTAAAAACCACAGTCTTGTACCAAAACAAGGCACTGCTGATGTACATTCTTATTATGTATTTATAATTTTAAAAAGATTTATTTCATGTGTATGAGCATTTTGCCTGCATGTATGTATATGTAACCACATGCACCCCCAATGCTTGCAGTAGTCAGAAAATGAGGTTGTATCCCCTGAAACTGGAGTCACGAATGGTTGTGAATCACTCGGCATGTAGTGGGTCTTGAGTCTTTTGGAAGAGCAGCCAGGGTTCATAATTGCTCTATTTCTCCAGCCCCTGCTGAATGTGTGTGTGTGTGTGTGTGTGTGTGTGTGTGTGTGTGTGTGTGTGTGTGTGTTTTGAGACAGGCTTTCTCTGCATAGCCCTGGCTGTCCTGGAACTCACTCTGTACACCAGGCTGGGCTCAAACTCAAGAGATCCACCTGCCTCTGCCTCCTGAGTGTTGGGATTAAAGGAGTGCTCCACCCCTGCCTGACTATATATATGTACAATCCTTATTCTATTGAACTAATATGTACATCTCTAAAATTTGTCTGAAGGAAATAGTTAAAATAGTGTATACAAAGACAGTGGTAGTTATCTAAAAATTAAATACAAGAGACATAGTATGTTAATTAAGTAAACTACGAAACATCTTTTTGATGAGTTGCTCTGTGGCCATCAAAATCATCTCTAAAACCCGAGGATTTGTGTAAGGATGTAGAAAATGTTCATCATATGTTAAGGGGAAGGGGAAGTAAATATATCAAAGATAAAACTGCAAAAACACTTCTGAAGATAAAAGTAAAGAAGTTATAAACATGTAGAAAGGAATCTTGTACTTGGGGATTGGAATATTTAATATTATTTAGATGTCACAACTATCCAAAGCAATCCACAGAGTCAAGGCAGCTCTATCAAAACCCCAGCAACCTTTTATTCAGAAATAGAAAACTGTACACTGAGATTCACCTGACATCTCAAAGGACCTGAACAGCCAAAACAGACATGGAAAAGAACAAATTTGGAAAGCTCATAGATCCTGATTCTGGAATTCATTACAAAGTGATGGTAATAAAAATAGTGTGGTACCAGAGTAAACCCAGACATAGAGTGATGGGATGGAGTCAGGAATCCTGAAAAAAAAAAATAAAGAGGCTTTGCACGTGTTTTCAAAAGGACGTTAGCAAGAATGTTAAGGTCACTCAGCAGAAAAAATACACTAAACTAAATGGAAGAAGCCACACAAGACAGAACAAGTACGCTATGATTCCATTTATTTGAGACACCTAGGATGGTTGGATGCAGAGAGAAAAAATAACATGAATGCTGCTTTTCAGGTATTGGGGTGTGGGAAATGGGGAGCTGATGTTTAATGAGGGCAGAATTGCAGTCTGGAATGATGCAAATTTCTAGAGGTACACAGTGGTGGTATGTATCCAACATTATGATGGATAAGATACACTTAAAATCATATGAATCAAAATGTCAACCATGCTTACACAACACCAACTTCCATGGGAAGTCCAATTAAAAGTAACGTATTGTTTATTTTTAAGTTTTTCTTTATTATACCAACATTTTGGGTGATGGAAATATTTTACTTCAAAATCAAAACAGAGTAAGAGGTGCTTCATTTGAAAACTACTGTCACTAGAGGACACTAGAGAGATGGCTCAGTGGATAAGAGTGCTTGTTGGACAACCGTGAGGATCTGAATTCAGATACCAGCACCTATATAATAAGCTGTAGTCTTATTATATGACAATAAGCTGTGGTCTCATTATATGATAATAAGCTGTGGTCTCATTATATGATAATAAGCTGTGGTCTCATTATATGATAATAAGCTGTGGTCTTATTATATGATAATAAGGTATGGTCTCATGTGAACCTGTAAACCCAGTGCTGTGTGTGGGAGGAGGCAGGATGATTATGGGGGCTGGCTGGTAGCCTTGTTGAAAAACCAAGAGCTCCAGGTTCAGGGAGGGACCCTGCCTCAAAGGAATAAGGCAGAGAGTGATAAGGAGAGCACCAGAGCCCTCCTCTGGCCTTTAAATGTACCCTCACACACATGCACATACACCACACTCACACACGCCATAAATTACATTAAAATTTTGTTGCATTTCATATCCTTGTTTGTCATGGAACTATTATTGTAGCCCATCTGTGAAACCAGCCTAGTGCCCATTAATGGATGAATGGTTAAATAAAGGTCATAGGAAGTTTAATCTAGCGATAAGGAAGAATGATATCATGTCACCTGCAGGGAAATGGATAGAAGTGGCCGTCATCATGGGAAGCAAAATGTATAGGCTCAGAAAGACAAATGTTGCATGTTTTTCCTCATGTGCAGAGTCTAGTTGTTTTTTCAAGATATAAAAGCACAGGGGGAGCATTTGGATGGAGGAAGGGGACCAGTTGGAGGGAAACATAGGAGCAAGAGCAGATAAAGGGAGTGTGTATGAATGTGATCTAAATACATCGAATGCATGCAGGCAAGAAAATGTTACAATGAAACCAGTTACTTTAGACTGCGCACACTAACAAAAACAGAAAAACACTGTTGCCTTTTAGCAAAAAAATAAAATAAAATAAAATGTTTAGGTGGCAATTATATCACAAATATAATTTTGAAATTTTAAATGGTAGCTACAACTGTATCAAACACCTTTCCAGACTATGATTTCCTAAGGATCTTCTGAAAAACACTCCTGTTCACTATCAAAGTGCCATAGTTTACTATTCTGTGCTGCAGAAAAACGCCCATTTTTAACTCTTTATTACTATGGCTATTGTCCGAATAAGCTGCTTGCAAATAACACTTTCCATTTTCAGAATTTTTTCCTTAGGACAGAATCCTAGGAGAAGACTCACTGGATCTAAAGTTAGTTCTCATTTTTTTTTTTCTCTCCTGCTGTATTTTTGTTGTTATTTTGTTTTTGAGGCACTTTTGTTAGATTGCCCTGGCTGGCCTGGATGATGCTGGTCCTGTTAGTGCTGGGACTACAGGCTTGTAGTGTACCTGTGTACATTCTGTTTTGAAAAATATTTATTTCATGTGTATGTATGTGTCTGAGTGCATGTATATGCAACATTTGTGTTCAGTGACAGTGGATGTCGGAAGAGGGCATTGGATTCCCCTGGAACGGGAGTTACAGTTGTGAACTACCATATGGGTGCTGGGAACTGAACCCATGTCCTCTACAAGAGCAGTAAGTGTTCTTTTCCTTGTTTTTTTTTTTTGTTTGTTTGTTTTTTGTTTTTGTTTTTTGTTTTTGTTTTTGTTTTTGTTTTTTGAGACAGGGTTTTTCTGTGTAGCTTTTGGCTATCCTGGAACTCACTCTGCAGACCAGGCTGGATGGAGCAGGAAGTATTCTTAACTGGGCAGCTATGTCTCCAGCCCCTCACCACATTCTTTATTAGCACAACTAAGGAAGTGTAAAAGCGCCAACTGTAGATTCCACCGCCATTGTCCTCCCCTAGTAGGTTGTGAATTCCGAGGATTATAAGAGAATTAAAAAGTCTTAGGAATTAAATTTCTTCTATGTGTTTAATGTTATATAAAATGATAACATCGGCACTTAAAATTTTCCTTTCTGTTAATATCTTTCTCACCTTGCATTTCCTCCCTCATTTTCCATTTATTCACTCCCTTCTGTTTTTTTTTTTTTTTTATACTACTCTCAAGAATCTGATAATTATTTCAAGGTCCTCTTTAAACTTGGGAATGGGTGCTCTAGGCACAGCTGTAACTGCGGATAAAGACTGTCTTGGTGTTTTCCTTCACTCGTCCTTTCTAGTATATTAACTCGGTTGCATCTTACTACTATCCTTAGTTTCCAGGAATACCAGCTTCAGGATGATACAGACGCTGGGTAACGCAGGCCACAACACCTGAGGCCTTGCTGTTATTGTCAGCCTGATGGATCATCAACCTAATTCTGGTGCTACCACAGGACTTCTAGCCTCTGAAGTAACAGGCTTCCGCCTTGCTTGTCTATTTAACATGGACTTTTTGTTACTCTTGAGTCTACAACAGTCCAACCAACTCCCATCTCATTCTGGCTGTGGGATTAGGGTATTTTGAGCATGTTTGAAGACTAAGTAGAAGGCCAGCAGCTCATCAGGCACTTGAGGAAGAGTAATCCAAGGGGAGGGCAAGAATTGAGGAAAGAGTCATGGAATCATCTCTTGTGTATGGAGGTGAGAGCAAAGGGTGATTGCAGTTAGATAAAAAAGGATAAACAGATGGGTTGGGACTAGTTTCTCAAAGAAATAAGGATTTGCCAGGGCGGTGGTGACACAGGTCTTTAATCCCAGCACTTGGGAGGCAGAGGCAGGTGGATCTCTGTGAGTTCGAGGCCAGCCTGGTCTCCAAAGCAAGTTCCAGGAAAAGGCACAAAACTACACAGAGAAACCCTGTCTTGAAACTCCCTCCCCTCCCCCCAAAAAAAGAATTTTTCTTGTGGGTAGTGGAGAAACAGCATAAGGGTTTTTGTTGTTGTTGTTGTTTTTAAGTTTCTTGGGCCTTTTTTTTTTTTTTAAACACTTAAAGTATTTGTCTTTTTAATTAGTGCACATGAATTATACATAATAATGGATTCATTATGATATTTTTGTAGATGTATATAATGCATCTTCTTCCCAACTAGTCCTTCTACTTTCATATCTCTCTCTCTCTTAACAAACCAGTGAGTCATCAAGGTTTCACTAAGGTTGGGTGAAAGGCTTTTTAAAGGAACATGTGCACCTTACCAGTGGCTACACCATTGAAGAAATTTCTCTAACTCCTGGCAACCATTAGTGACCCTCCTGGACCCCTCCCAGTTCCTGGACAAGATATTGATCTCATGCAGGGAATTTACAGTTACTGTGAGTTCAGAAGTGCCATGTGTGGTGTTTGAATGAGAACGGCCCCATATGCTCATGTATTTGAATGATTGGTCGCCAGTTGGTGGAACTGTTTGAGAAGGATTAGGAGATTTGGCCTGGCTGGAGAAAGTATGTCACTGGGTGTTGACTTTGAGGTTTCAAAAGAGTCGTATGATACCCACTGCTCGTTCTCTCTCTCTCTCTCTCTCTCTCTCTCTCTCTCTCTCTCTTTCTGTTTGTGTGTCTGTCTGTCTCTGTCTCTCTGTCTTTGTCTCTCTCTGGCTTGTGGTTGCATATCAAGATGAGAGCTCTCCACTGTTCCCTCAGTCTGCCATCACAGACACTAGCCCCCTGAAACCATAAGCCAAATTAAACACGTTCTTTTTTATAAGTTTTGCCTTGCTCCTGGGTGTTTGATCATAGTGTTAGAAATTTAACTAAGACACATGGCTGTGATGGAAAGACAGCATTCCCCCCCACACACGTTACCTCATCCCCAGGCTCTTACAGTTTCTCTACTCTCTTTTCCACAATGTTCCCTGAGCCTTCGACAGTGCTGTATAGAGGTCTCATTTATGGCTGTGCATGCAATAGTCACTCATTGTCAGGGCTTTGACCAGTCATGCATCTCTCTGTAGCTATTGCTGCCCACTGCAAAAAAGAAACCTCCCCTGACCAAAGCTGGTAGTAATACTAATCTAGGGGACTAAAGATAATTATTTAGAAGGCAACCCAACAGGTACATCATATCTATTTAGCAAAAACAACAGTAGGAGCTTTCCAACTAGGGTCTATGACCTCCTTAGCCAAGGGTTTTTTTTTTTTTTTATCGAGTTCATGGTACCAGACTTAAGTTCCATCCTGTGGAGGAGAGAAATGATACAACCAGATCAGTGTTTAAGCAGCTTTCTTAAGAAGTTTCTTTCTAAAATGTCTAGCAATGGCAACACAGAAGAGAAGGTAGTAAAAACAAGAGGCAAGGGGATAGTCAACATAACCAATGCAGGTCTTAGTTTCCTAGAACCTTATGCATAGTGTGCTAGAACATGTTGTGTATGTACAAGATTGTGTAAACATATATAACTTTGTGTGTGTATACACAAGGGAGATGAAGCTATTAGTTATCCATTGTGCTTAAATTCAATTCTTTTTTTTTTTTTTTTTTGAGATTTATTTATTATGTATACAGTGTTCTGTCTGCATGCCAGAAGAGGGCACCAGATCTCATTACAGATGGTTGTGAGCCACCATGTGGTTGCTGGGAATTGAACTCAGGACCTCTGGAAGAACAGTCAGTGTTCTTAACCTCTGAGCCATCTCTCCAGCCCCTTAAATTCAATTATTGATTAGTAGTTTGCATTGATCCCATGGTAAGAATCTGGAGTCTGTGTCGACATTACTTTGACATGAATGTCCCTGATTCCATAATGAAAGCCATTAATTTCTGAAAAATAACTTCTTATTCTCTTTCAGCTACACATGTACGTTGGACTAACAACAATGGAACGCCCACTTCAGGGTTTATGTACACACGGGTCTGTTTTATCCCTATTACAAGAAATCTTTATTTTTTTTTTCTCCCAGGGGAGAGCGCGAACACAGTCCCCCACTACCACAAATTATGAAGTCGAGTTTCCCACATTTGGGGAAATCACAGGGGGTCAACACATCTTGGAGTGTTGCATAAGCCTTGTCCTGGGAAAAACCACCTTCGTGACCATGGTATCTCCCCTGCCAGGTATTACAAGAAGTCTTAAGGTAACGGCTGTTAGTGTTGATTCAGAGCTTTGAGGACATCAAGGTCAGCATCCGTGAAATGTTTGTGTCCTTTCCTTCCAGAGTGTCGCCTTCTTGATTTAAGATGATGAAGTAAAGGGGATGTACTGCTAGAGCATCTGCCCTTTCAGATGGGCAAGTGGACATGTCCCCTCTCTGCTCTGTATGTTCCTCTACTTATGTGTCAATGGCCACATTGGGATCAGGTGACTGCCACAGCAGACAGGGAGTATGGCAAAGATTTGCAAGCTCATCCTTCTCATACAACTTTTGGGGAATTGGAAGTGCTCTGAAAGGGCTGGAGAAATGGCTCAGTGGCTAAGAGAGCCTCTGGTGCTCTTCCCTAGGAGTCAGATTCTATTTCCAGAACCCACATGGTAGCTCACAACCATCTGTAACTCAAGTTCCAGGGGTCCCACAGCCTCTGTGGGCATCAGCCTTGCAAGTGGTGCACAGACATGCATGAGAGAGAGAGAGAGAGAGAGAGAGAGAGAGAGAGAGAGAGAGAGAGAGAGAGACTCTGAAGTCCCTTATGGTCCCCAGGCTTAGAAACCTGATTTCAAAATTGGACACCCTCTTTGAATCTTGGCTTCCAGGTGATCACTCCTCAAAGAAACTGAATATAGAGATTTCTAACCATCTGGTTTGAAGCAACAAGTTCTTTTTGTTGTTGTTGTTATGTTTCATTTTTAATTCTTCTCTCTGAAGTTTTCCCTTCCTTCCTTCCCTCCACCCAGTCTCCCCCACCCCATTTCCCCCTCTCCCCCAGATCCACCTCTCCTCCACCTCCTCTCAGACAAGAGCAGGAGTCCCAGGGACAACATCAACCAAACACAGCATAAAAAGCTACAGTGAGACCAGGCATACACCATCACATCAGAACTGGACGAGGCAGCCCAGTAGTAAGGAAAGGATCCCCAAAGCAGGCAAAAGAATCAGCAACAGCCCCTGCCTCCACTGTTAGGAGTCCCACAAGAACATCAAGCTGGTCAGCCATAATATATATGCAGAGGACCTAGATCAGACCCCTACAGACTCCCTGATCTTTGCAAGCCCCCATGAGTCCTGATCGGTTGACTCTGAGTTGTGTTCTATTGGTGTCCCTGACCCCTCTGGTTCCTGCAATCCTTCCTCCCCGTCCTCTGCAGCACTCCCTGAGAACTTCCTAAGGGTTGTGTGTGCATCTGCTTCTGCTCCCCCCATGAGTGAAGCAACATGTTTTTCAGAGGCTGAAGACTCATGAAATAATGGTATAAAGGTATTTTGTTTTTACTTTTTAAAAGATTTTAAATGCTTTTCTTTTATATGAGTATTTTGCCTGCATGTGTGTGTACAACATGTGCTTGCCTATGTTAGAAGAGGGTGTTGTATCCTCTGGAACTGGAGTTACAGAGAGCTGTGAGCCACCATATTGGTGCTGGGAACTTGACCTGGATCCTCATAAGTGCCCTTAACCTCTGAGGCAGCTCTCCAACCCATAAAGATGTTTTATAAACTGTAAAGTTGTCTTCATATGAAGGTGTACTTCTATTGTGAGAATTTTCTTTGTTATTCATAGATCACACATTTTAGTTGCCACTTGCACTTGTGTGTGTGTGTGTGTGTGTGTGTGTGTGTGTGTGTGTGTGTGTGTGGTGTTTGCATGTGTGTGTAATGGATAGCCATCCCAGCATTGGCCTGGAAGTTCCAACCCCCATTGAGGCTTCGGTAATGGTTACGCCCACAAGGCAGGGCGGAGGAGGAAACGGAAGACCAAGGATCGGGAAGAGGTCTCGCTCTGGGTGCCCGGACTCTGGACGCTGGAGGTAGACCGAACAGAGTTCTCCAGAGAACATGGCCGAACTGCACTATACCCTTGCCAGACCCTGTAACCTACCCCTTCATTTGTAAGTACCCCTCAAAATAAACCTCCCTTTTAACTACATGGAGTGGCCTTAATAATTTCACCAATATGTGTGCATTCACATTTAAGCAAAATAATGAGCTGGGCAGGCTGAGTCAAAAGCATCTTAAGTTTGAACTAGAGAGATGGCTCAGTCCATATAGTCCTTGCTTTGAGATCATGAGGATCTGAGCTTGATGCCCAGACTCATGCGAAAATCCTGGCCTGGTGGCTGACGCTTGTAAGCTAAGCATCATGATGTCAGAGAGGAATCTCTCTGGGTCCCTCTGGCCAGTCATTCTGGCCTATTCATTAGGCCAGGCCAGCAAGAGGCCTGCTTTAAAGGGACCCAAAGTATGGCTCCCAAGTAACAACCAGGTTCTTTATACATGGGCTGTACACATGCACATACATCATACAAACACATACACACCCACACACTTACACACACATCACACACACACACACACACACACACACACACACACACACACACACACGATCACAAGTGTGAGGCCAGCACGGGCAATGTAGGTCTGAGACCCTGTTTTGAACCAATAAATATAAATAGGAAAGAAAAAAGAAATACCAGAAGCGAATCAGTGCGGGAACACACAGAAAATATTTAATTAGCTTCCAGATGGAGAAAGGGTAGAGTAAAAAACCAATTCAATAGAAATCCATGACTCTCCTCAGAGAGCCCACCCTGGCGTTCATGGCGCCCCAGTCATGGTAGCGCCTGTATTCCCCGGGCCTCAGCAGGTACTGCCGCCCCCGGTAGTTGGGCATCTCGTAGAGGACCCAGCAGCCCTCCAGCACATTGAGGGAATAGATCTCGTTGAAGTGGAAGCGGTCCTGGAGAGAGGGGCAGTCCTCGGTGAACTCCACCATCTGGCCTCTGTAGTCTTCCCTTTCGTACAGTCTGATCCTGTGAGAGCCAGCCTGGCAGGCCCAGAAACAGAGAAAAGCAGGGATGAAACGATTCGAAAGCCTTAGGATGCCCCCCACCCTTGCTTCAAGCCGTTTGGAATAGATGATAAACACATTAATTAACGCGTCACCATGAGGGCAGATTCAGCGATTTTTTGAGGTCGAGAAGTACGAGCAAAAGGCGTTCAGATGCCGCCAGGGTGGAATTGCCTTCTATGGGGCACACTGTGAAGCGAGCATCACAGAGGAATCCTGGCCTGTAACAGCTGGTTGTTGAGGTTTGCCGTTTAGGCGATGTGATCTTATATTAAAGTACATTAAGATACTAAATAGCTAGAGTCTAAGACAGCAAGGGCTGCTCAGTTTATAATTTATAATTACAATGAGGAAAAGACGGGGAGAGAAAATCAGTAAGCCCAAGGGCCAATTTTTCATAAATGCTGGCATTTTAAAACACACTTGTGGACTCGAAGTGGCACAGCTGTGAAAAACATTTGTATTGCTCCTGGTTGAGGGACTAGATGGAGGAAATCCCAGATATGCGAGGAGGGGATGAAGAGAGGAAAGAGGGCTTAAGCATATCACTTCTGTGTTCAGTAGCCACCATATAGTATAGCACATTTAATTCTTTCTATTGTTCCATGCTAAATGATCTCAAGACCAGACACAGATTTCATACATCCTCCATGCGTTCCTACTCTGCAAATACTTACCCGCCAATCTGTAACAGGGTAACACTTTCCTTTTCCTTTTTGTCGTGTGTGTGTGTGTGTGTGTGTGTGTGTGTGTGTGTGTGTGTCTATGAACTAATCAATTCTAGCTTTCATGGATTTTTTTTTTCCTTTACCAACAGGCTCAGCCCTGTGTCCAGCGTTTAACCCTTTACTGGAAACTGCAGTCAGAGTACTCAGTCTTGATCAGAATATGGACTCACGTGGGGGATGAGGCGGCAGGAGCGGATGGAGTCGCTGAGGCCCATCCACTGCTGGTAGTCAGGGTAGTCCCCCCGCCTCAGGAAGTACTGGCAGCCTCCGAAGTTGGGCTGCTCATAGAGCATCCAGCAGCCACTGTCCACGCGCACAGAGTTGCAGCGGCTGAAGTAGGGCTGCAGGTTGGAGTGGTCGCTGCTGCATTCATAGTGGCGGCCCTGGAAGCCGCGGTCCTCATAGAAGGTGATCTGTAAGGGAAGACAAGGCTCAGAGAGAGGCCTTGACCGGAGGGCAGCTCCCTCCCCAGGCCCTGGAAGCCCTGAGTGCCCTGGGAGCCCTGGGCTCACCTTCCCCATGGCTGGTGTTGGCGGTTCGGATGGGATGGTGCTGTTGGGTGTGTAGGGCTGGGAGCAGGGTCTATATAGCAGGAGGTCTGCTGCGTTAGCAGGAACAGCACAAAAGGGCCCCGCGGGGGGCAGGGCGCGTTCATGTTCTCCTCTTTTCTCTTTGCTGTCATAGCCCACGGGACTCATTGTGGGTTTCGGTCCTATTCACTCTGGAGCATTCAGGTTGCTATCACTAGCTGATGCTACTGAGACTGTTTGAAAAAAAGTAATTTGGCACATTGTTTATTTAATAATAGAAGCAAGGCTTCAGCCATTTCATAGATAAACCACACTCCTTTTTGTATAGTTGCACAAAAAAAAGAAAGAAAGAAAGAAAGAAAGGAAGGAAGGAAGGAAGGAAGGAAGAAAGAAAGAAAGAAAGAAAGAAAGAAAGAAAGAAAGAAAGAAAGAAAGTGGGAAGCAGAGAGAGTCTTGATGTGGTAAATATTAGTTGACTGTAAGACCGGCTACATTTCTTGTGGATGCCCCACCCATGAACGTGGATTAACAAGAAAGGAACAGACTCAACTGAATGTTGAAAATTTCAAATCCTTTGGAGACTTTCAGAATTAAATGTTGTAAGAAATTGGGAGTATTTAACCACAGGAGCTGTCAGAATTTCACACTTCCACTGTGAAAAAAACCAAAGGAAACCAAAATTCCAAACAAGCAAACACAAATTTCAGTTTTGTTTGTGACTTTGTTGCACCCTGGAGGCAAAGTAGACTTCCTCTTAGCAATGTGTGGCTCTGCAACTAAAAAGGAATAGCTTTAAGAACCTTAGAATAAAAAGGGAAAGTGAATCCGAGGAAGTGAGAAAACCCAGTCCACCGAAACACAAAAACTCATCAGGCCTTAGACTACAAAAGAAAGCCAACTCCGACGGTACCCAGCACGGATGGGGGCTGGCCTATGCCTTTGTTCTGTGGTAGACAAGGGTAAATAGAGCTTTTTTTTTGACACAGAGGAAATGGCTTAGAGGAGCCAGGGCTGGGATGTGTGGGAAAGGAAGAGATAGATGTCTAGAAGCCGGACTCTAGGAAGACCTCACAGGGATTTATTGGTTGGAGAAATTTGACGGGGCGGAAAGAGCACCGGAGTGGAAGGTGACTGCCGAGCCCAGCTCCTTTCATGTTCAAAGAATTACTCACACGTCTTTCACCCCACAGAAGGGCCTTGCCTGTGACTCAGCCGTCTCTCTAAGTTGGTACTTATGAACTGAAGCCCCGACTATGTACAATATGATGCATTCAGGTATTATTCTCTGGTTTCTGGCTCTCTGACCACGTATAGACACATGTTACAAACTCACTTATGAAAGCGGAGAGCAAGCACACAGGATATCTCACACAGATGACCATTATAATCAGAACACTTTCAATAATAAAAAAATATAAGTTGAGAGCAACATTCCATTAGTCAGAGTTGTTCCTGAGTCCAGGGTTCTGGGGGGAGATGTTGACTGGCAAAAACTGTGAAGTAAGAGAAAACGATTAATCAGAGTTCCAAAAAGTTTGGATGGGATGGATCAGAGAGGAAAGAAAATAAGGGGACATGTGTGCACATGGGGTGAGGGGGAAGTCACCGCCTTTGTTGATATAAAATTATATTTAGAATGCATCTGCAGAGCCCAAACAAGGAGATTTTCTTGATCAATGAGAAGGCTTGCCTGGCAGTGGTACCTTTAATCCCAGCAGATTTAATCTGCCTCTCAGGAGGCAGAGCCAGGTGGATCTCTGTGAGTTCAAGGCCAACGTGGGCTACAGAATGAGTTCCAGAAAAAGGCACAAAGCTTCGAGGAGAAACCTTGTCTTGGGGGGAAAAAAAAGAAGACTTTATTTCAGCCTGGGGCTGAACAAATAAGGATAACACTCCAGCCTTCTTATAGAGCAGAAAAGCTAATGGTTGGGCCAAAATGTGGCTCTGTTTGAAATGCTGGCAGAAAGTTCTGTAAGTGTCGAGGTTATACATGACTCAATGCCCACATGTTGAACACAGAATGTGAGGTGAATGTGTGTCAGGTGTGAGGTCCTTAAAACACAGAGCTCTTCACAAGTTGTCTGGGGCTGTCACTGAGGGGGAACTGAAGACGAACACGTATCTTTGCTTCAGGTGTTGTCTGACCAGGGTCACCTCCTGGTCATTTAAGTGACTTTAAAAAAATGATGTCACAAGAGACCATCTCAAGCTAGGGCTTTACTATATGTACTATCAATCATATATGTAGTTCATGTAAATACCAGTCCACAAGCAAAATGAAGTATGCGAAAACAGTTTTCCAACTTCTGAGAGCTTAACATATCCTATGAATCTAAGTCTTGTTCACTGGGGTGGAGAGAAAAATGATGTCCACCTGGCCTACAAAGTGAGTTCCAGGCCAATCCGGACTACACAGAGAGATCCTGTCTCAAACTCTGTTGCTTTGACCCATTGAGAAAACTATAAATCAAGTACAGCTGCCCAGTGTGGACAGAAGCATGCTTTATTGGGGACTTTCTTCTCTCATTTTTCCAGGCTCCATGATGCTAAGGTAATTTCCTGAGGAGAGATGGGACACGGAGGATTACTGTGGAGTCTGTGGATTGGGTGGCTCCCCAGTGTTCACATTAGCCTGGAGGTGAGAACTTAGTACCTTGAGGGCTATGGGAGCTGGTGTACTTTGGTGTGGCATTTGAAGGACTGTTACAATATTTTTGGATTGGTCTGTACTTTTGTTTCGTTGTTTTTTTTTTTTCAAGACAGGGTTTCTCTGTGTAGCCCTGGCTGTCCTGGAACTCACTCTGTAGACCAGGCTGGCCTCAAACTCACAGAAATCTGCCTGCTTCTGCTTCCCGAGTGCTGGGATTAAGGGTCTGTGTGCCACCACTGCTCAGTTTACACTTTTTGTATATTTTTAATTTTTTTTTTACTCATTCTTTTTGTCGTTGTTGTGTTTGGAGTCAGGAGTTTCTCTTATTTATTTATTTTAATGTATTCGTCTCTCATACAATACATCTTGACAGTAGTTTTCCCTCTCTTCACTCCTCCCTGTCCCCCACTCCTTACCCCCCACCCCTATCCACTCGTCCTCCATTTCCCTTCAGAAGAGAGCAGGCCTTTTAGGATATCAACTGAACACAGCATAACAAGTTACAATAAAACTAGGCAAACCATCATATCAAGGCTAGAGAAGGCAACACAGTAGGAGGAAAAGGGTCCCAAGAACAGGAGAAAGAGTCAGAGACAGCCCCCACTCCCACTGTTAAGAATCCCACAAAAACACCACGCTACAAAACAATAACATATATGCAGAGGACCTAGGTCAGACCCGTTCAGGCTCCGTGTTTGTGAGCCCCTATGAGCCCTGCTTAGTTGATTCTGTGGTTCGTGTTCTCCTGGTGTCCTTGACCCCTCTGGCTCCTACAGTCCTTCCTCCCCCCATTTATGGGGTTCTGCCTAATGTTTGGCTGTGGGTCTTTGCATCTGCTTCCATCAGTCGCTGGATGAAGCCTCTGACATTGATTGGGTGAGGCACCCATCTCTTCTTCTGGCTGGAGTGGCCTGTACTTAAGCAGGCTCATTTAATATTTTTATAGTTTTTATTTTTATATTTATTCCCAAACATTTCCTGTTGTTCTAAAACCTCTTTTCCCTCATATATTATGTCATCTGCTTGGCACCTGAAGTCACCAACTTGCAACTCCATACAAGAGTTTTCAAACTCAGCTGGTCATCATGGTATCTGAGCACTTGGGAGGCAGAGACACGCAGATCTCTGTGAGTTTGAGGCCAGCCTGGCCTACAAAGTGAGTTCCAGGCCAATCAGGACTACATAGAGAGATCCTGTCTCAAACTCTGTTGCTTTGACCCATTGAGGAAACTATAAATCAAGTACAGCTGCCCAGTGTGGGCACATGGACAGAAGCATGCTTTATTAGGGGCTTTTATATGTATGGAGGTTTAAATGTTTCACAAAACAGTGTACGAATAGAGAGTGATTATTTTAATTTTGCTTTTGTTTTAAATGTCTTTGCTTAGCCAAAAACAAACAAAACAAAACAAAATGGCATTGTTATGTTGGTTCCGTTTGAAGGAAATTGGTTTGGTAAACATAAAGTATTGAGAACTGCTTAGTTTCAAGAACGTAAATTAAAATAGGGTGAACATTTGGTGTAGTTCATTTCATTGTAAGGTTTCCAAATCTAACCCTAGAATCATTTCAGAAATTCATTCCTCCATGTTAGGAATAATACAAAGTTACGGACGGCGGGGCGTCATTGTTTCTTCTGACTAGCTGTGAGATACTGATGTGTTACTTAATTTAACAAAAGCAGTGTTATATTTTCCCCTACAGACTTAATTTGTGTAGAATAGAGGCTTCTTATAGGATACAGTCTTAAAAAATGCTTTCAAAATTATCTTCTTCCCTATGCCAATAATCCCAACACTTGGGAAGTAGAGGCAATGGGGGTTGCTGAGTTTAAGGCCATGCAGGGCTAAGGGACACACACACACACACACACACACACACACACACACACACACACACACGGTGTTTCTTTAGGAGCCTTTAAGGTGAAATGACATGCAAAGCCAGAAAATCAGCTGTTTATCAGCTGTTTTAAGAGGAGGAATTTGGAAGTAGTAGCAAGCTCATTGTAACTTGGTGTGAGAGAAAGGTAGAAAATGAGACATTTAAAAGGCTCTTAGATCGCTTCTGAAGTCTATTCCTTAGAAGAGTGATATGCGAACTTAAATACCATTAGCATAAGGAACCCAGGCTCTGCTGAGTCATTGATAAAATTTATTTCTGAGCAAGAAGGGAATACTGGACGATTCCTTTTGCCACACCCCAGTGGTTGGAGATGGGAATGGAGGGGTATAGGGATTGGAAGGATGATGAAGGGGCAGGGAAGAGCAGGGAGGAAGCAGTGGGAGAGAGAATGGCTCTGCCTTCTTGTCCCCTGTCTTCCAGCCAGAGGCTGAAGGCAGGAAGTGGTGTGTCTACAGTGCATGATCTTCTAGTTTCTGTCCGGTCCCTGTAGCCAGGACAGAGTTTCATACTCTCTGGAAACCGTACTCATTTTGGATGTCTCTCCAGACTGGAAAACAAAAAAGTGCTGAAGAAATGGATAAAGAAGTGTTACATGAGTATTTTGTGCTCAGCAAACACTTTCCACCTCCAAAATGTTAAGGATAATATAAACGTATAGCAGGAGAAATATGCAAATAACTACGACTCCGTTTCCTCCAGAAGTTTGTCATGGGATAATTCTGAAAGTACACTGGAATTAAAAGTACCCAAATAAAAGTCTATATTACTTAGTATTTTTGTATTTATTTGTTTGTTTGTTGTGAGGGTCTCAGGGTATAGCCTAGGCTTGCCTGGAACTCACTATGCAGCCCCAGCTGGCTTCAAGCTTGCTGTGATCTTCCTGTCTCAGATTACAGAGTATAATTGTGCCACCATACCCAGATCTAGTAATTGACTTAGAACAGTGATCATATCATTTGAATCAGTATTTAGCAGTATTTCTATCTCTAACTCTGGTAGTAGAGAGGCTTTTTAGGGGTTTTTTCATCCCCAACACTACATATAGCAATCCCATGATAGGTGATCAATAAACAGTCAAGATTCCATCTCAATAGCTAATCACTGGGCAGTCCATAGGAATAAAATCAAAAAGCAATCAAACAACTTTCACCATGAGCAGTGAGTCTTCCTTCTGGATCTCTACACTCCTGAAATTTTGGCATGTCAACGTAAGAGCCCGTGGTATGATGGTATGTTTGTACCTTGGTGTATAAAAGCCCAAAACCAACAGGAAAAAGAAGTAGTGACGTACGGGACCACCAAACAATGCACACCACTACTCTGTGAAACAGAGTAAGATATGGACCTAACTATAACTCCATATTGTATTGCATTTTCCACATAACATCCAGCCCTACACAGTGATACACACCTGCAATCCCGTCACTCATGAAGTTGAAGTAGAAGGATTGCGAGTTCGAGGCTAGCATGAGCCACATCGTGAGACCCTATCTTGTAAACTAACAACATTGCACATTAATATACATCACTTCATTTCAGCCCTGTAACCAGGGAAGGATTCCCCAGAAGGGTACCCACCAAGTACAAACAGGGATCATCGGTGAAAGGTATTAGAAAGATGTTTCTACTTCTCTATCGACAGAGGTTGTGAAGTGGTAAGTTTGTGAGTGGCTGTGGTGGTTAGCTCTAATTGTTGTGGTTTGAATGAGAAATCTCCATAGTCTCATGAATGTGAACACGTGGTCTCTAGTTGGTAGAACAGCTTAGGGAAGGGGTTGGGAGGTGTGGCCTTGCTGGAGGACGTCTTTCACTGGGCTGGGCTTTGAGAGGTTACAGACTTGGCCCACTTCCAGTCTGCTCCCATTGCATGTGTTTGCTGTAGTGGGTAGCTGTTCCAGCTTTGACCTGGAAATACCAACCACTTTGAGGCTTCGGTAACTGTCACACTTATAAGGCAGAGCCGAGAGAGGACCCCTGAAGACCCGGGATCCGGATGGGGTTGCTCTCTTGGTTCCTGGACCCTGGACACTGGAGGTAGACCAAGCAGAGTTCTCCAGAGAACACCACTGGACTGCGCCACACCTTTCCCAGACCCTGTAACCTATCCCTTCATTTGTAAGTTACCCCACAAAATAAACCTCCCTTTTAACTACGTGGAGTTGCCTTAATATTTTAACCAATAGTTTGCAGTTGAAGATATGATCTCTCAATGTCCTGCTCTGGCCTGCTGCCATGCCTCCCCTATCATTATGGACTCCCCCTCTGGAACTGTAAGCTTAATTAAGTTTTTTTTTTTTTTTTTTTTTTCATAAATTGCTTTTGGTCATGCTGTCTTATCACAGCAACAGCAAAGTAACTAATACAGCCAACAGCTTGACCTAAAATGACTTGTGGAGAGTCTCTCTCTCTCTCTCTCTCCTCTCTCTCTCTCTCTAGCCTTGGCTGTTCTAGAACTCACTCTGTAGACCAGGCTGGCCATGAACTCAAAGATCCACCTGCAGATCCAGCAAGAAAGACAGTTTTTGTCAGAGCTGAGGATCGAACCCAGGGCCTTGCGCTTGCTAGGCAAGCACTCTACCACTGAGCTAAATCCCCAACCCCCGGAGCACAGTCTTAATGGAGGGTTGTTTAGCTTGAGTGACACTGGCTAAGAATCTTCCTCACTGGGAGTGGTTTTAGGAAGAAGGGGGTTTTTAACATTGCTAACTAGCCTGAGCCTTAGTTAGGTAATGCTGTGCTCTACAGTAAACAAAATTCCCTAAAGAGTCTGGAAAGGCTGATTGTCAAACTGGACTCCAATTACTTCAGAGATTAGAAGAAAACTTTGACCATGTTGTTCTTCAAGGGCGTCAGCTAGCTCCCCCCTCTCTAGTAGTCACCCTGTTGTGTGTCTTTGGCTTGATCTGCATTTTCTTTGTCAGGCAGGCATAATACCACCACCACCACCACCACCACCTGGTATACCCCCCCCCCACCAGGTAACCCTCCCCCACCAGATATACCCTCCCCCCCCCACCCGGTAGATATAAAGTTCTGTCACTGAGGTATATACCTACATTCCCCAGCCATGCAAGACTTGTTCAAATTTACACAGTTTAAAAGTTCTTAAACACCTTAACTTCCCCATTCTCATCTCAATCTTTAAACAGGTGGGTGGATTCGCACACAATGAAAGAAGAGCAGAAGTCAGGGTTTGCCAACAATACAGACTAAATACTTTATTAGGTTCCAAAATGAGAAAATGGTAGCGTTAACCCATTTTAGTATAAATCCACCACCCTCCGCAAAGAGCCCGCCTTAGCATCCACAGCACCCCAGTCGTGGTAGCGCCGGTACTCCTGAGGTCTGAGCAGGTACTGCCGGCCTCGGTAGTTGGGCATCTCATAGAGGACCCAGCAGCCCTCCAGCACGTGCAGAGAGCGCACCTCACTGAGGTGGAAGCGGTCCTGGATGCAGGAGCAGTCATCACTCAGCTCCATCATGAGACCCTTGTGGTCTTCTCTCTCATACAGCCGCATCCTGTGGGATCCTGTCTGCTCGGGTCACAGAAAGACCAGAAAAAGCGGTTGAGTCTCTTCCAGAACTCAGCCGAGCAAACAAGGGGTTTGGCTGGCTGAGACGCACGCTGTTGGTGTAAAACTCTGAGCCTCTTGAGATTTTGGAGATGGATCCCTTGCTAATATTACAAACTCCTACATGCCTAGTTTCTGTTTTTCATCTAGGAGGTGGAATTTTTAAGGTGTTAAAACCGAATTTGAGCCAAAAAATCAAATATTTTAATTCCCAATTCCCTGTGTTAATTCTAAGCTGTATATTGGAGAAAATATAAATAATGTATGTTAATTAGTATTTCTTAGTTTTATTTATATGTAAGTCCATCATTAAAATAGGATTTTTTTCCTTACGCTTTTTGACTTTTGAGAATTTCATACATTAGTACTGAATTTACATCGTTCCCAACAATCCCGTTCTCCTTATTTTGTAATTCCCTAGACCGGCTTCAAACCCAAGACCCTTCTGCCTCAGCTTCCTGGATACTAGGATTATAGGGTATCCCTATGCCTGGCTAAAATAGAATTCAGAAAATTCTTATACTTCTGTGGAAAGTTAACTTAAATAACCAGTTAAACTAGAATTTAGCTGATTTTCAAAATTAAGGAAAATTATCATTCCCAAAATTGGTCTCTGCCTTTACACAGTTTTGACCTCCAAGCTTTTCTATGTTTCCTACTCCACAGTAAGCCATAATTAATTCTCTTATCAGAAATTCCTTTATAGATACAAATCAATCCGATAGGCATAACACCTTCTCATGACCAACCAGCTTCCCATTTACAAATTTTGTTGTTTATCCCAGCATAACAGTGCATTCATTGAGACAGCTTTGGATTAACCTGACGGTAGCAACGATAAAGTGGGGTTTTTTTCTAAGTAGATTCTTCCTTATAATTCTATCTGCCTGACTTCTCCCCTGTGAACTTAGGCAAGCATTTAAAGCCCACTTAACCCTTAGATACTAGTACAAAAAAAACCTTACTCTCTGGACCCCACATCAGTAAAACAGTGAGGGCCCTCGGGTAACAAGAAATGAAGCCAAACAGGACTCACATGGGGGATGAGGCGGCAGGAGCGGATGGAGTCGCTGAATCCCATCCACTGCTGGTAGTCAGGGTAGTCCCCACGCCTCAGGAAGTACTGGTGGCCCTGGTAGTTGGGGCGCTCATAGAGCATCCAGCAGCCACTGTCCACGCGCACAGAGTTGCAGCGGCTGAAGTAGGTCTGCAGGTTGGGACAGTCGCTGCTGCATTCATAGCAGCGGCCCTGGAAGCCGCGGTCCTCGTAGAAGGTGATCTGTAAGGGAAGAGCAATTCTGGATGAGATCATTTTCTCCGTGTGTTAAGGCCAGTCCCTCGGACTTTTTGTTTGGTTTGCGTTCTGCTCACCTTCCCCATGGCTGGCTGACCGTGGTGAGTTCAGTGTCCAGCCGGAGAGCGGCGGGTCTATATAGCAGGAGGGCTGCTGCGTTAGCGGAACTGCACAAAAGGGGCCCTCGGGGCTGAGGGGATTTTATGGATCGCTTTTACATGCTGCATTCAGTGGCGGTGATTGTAGATTCGCCTGGTTCTCTGGTGTGTTCCAACGCTGCCCTGGATGAGCCGCTCGGTGTGGTTTTATTTGGATTCTTACTGTTTTTTAAATTTATCAGCACATCAGCCTGAACTTTTGACCTGAAGTCCACGTCCCTACATTTTGATTCCATTATACTTGGTAAGTCTGGGAGAAATCTGTGCATTTGTAGAAGCCTCGCCCCACCCCCGCCTGAGTTGAGAGGGATGGAATTCTGCGAGTACTGCAAATATTGACTAGTCTCCTGTAGGACAGAGGCTGGTCAATGTTGTTCCTCCTTCCCACTTATTTTCTTTACAGGATTTGCTGGTTCGTACAGGACACCAACCTAGATTCTGATCTTGGTTCTTCTTGACTGTGTTGAGCCGATGCTCAGGACCTAACTAACCACTAGCTTCCCCTTCGGTGGGGGCACATTATGTGACCCAAAATCAACCTCCGGTAATCAGCTTGTGTTAAGTAAGAACAAAGAGAAAGGTTCCTGTAGTCATGAGATTCAAGACTGGCAAGTTTGTATGAACTGTGTTCTCGTTTCCAAGGCCAGGGAAAGCCCGAGAATTTCCGGTGTAAGAACGAGATTTGAATCCAGGCTGCAGGGACACCCTAAATGACTTCTCAGAGCAGGAGTTACCTTGTGGGAAATTGAATGATGAGAAGGAAAGAAAAGAACGAAGCCAAGAAAACAAAGGAGGAGGAAGAAAGGGCACCCTCTGCCATCTGGCAGGTGATGGGGCACCTCTACCCAGGATGTGTGATTCACCTACTAGATAGAAACAGTCTCAGTAGGTACCCTCAGACAAGGTTACTCAGAGTGATTTTGTCTAGCATGCCGAACATCACCATTCTCAGTCCAAATGACTAACCACTACTTTAAAATACTTTTTAGCAGTTTTGTGGATCAATATAATATCTCATAGATGCTAGGCAGAGATCTGCTAATGAACTCTGTCTCTGTCTCTCTGTCTCTCTGTCTCTGTCTCTCTCTTTCTCTCTGACAAGGTCTCACTATGTAGCCTAAGCGAGCCTTGAACATACTGCAATCCTCCTGCCTCAGCCACTTTGGTACTGTGATTATAAGTGTGCCCTGCCAAATCTGGCAAATTTCTGAGCTTTTTCTCCCCTTTCCTCCTGCCTTGTCCACTCCTTTTCCCTCCCCTCCACTCCACTCTCTTTCTGTGTGGGACAGTGGTGGGGATTGAACCCAAGACCTTATTCAGGCCAGGCAAGTGCTGTCCCACTGAGATTCTCCACCCAGACCTTCCACAAACCATGCATCTAAGGTGCATCTCTTCGACACTGCTCTTCTAGTGTAAGCGCTCGGGAAACTACCCTATTTCCTCAGGGCATGTGCTCTCTCTGGAAGCAACTGGTTTCCACGCAGGCAGTTGAGATGTTTAGCTAACAGACATTAGCATTCGTAAAGGAGATTGTGTGTACAGTGTTTTGGGCACACTGCTTGGTGCAAATGAACCCTGGTAATACTAGTGACATTGACAACAGTGTTGAAGTGACATCATTAAGGATGTCAGCCTGTTCTTGGATCAGATATTCAGTGTTCTCAAAGGTTCCTGAAATCTTTACTTCCATAGAGCCATTTTGTGGCTGAAAAAGATGAGACTTGGAAAAGACATTAGACATCTCATGTGTGTTTTGGGTGTGGTGGGATGCGGGGGAAGGGGCTAGAAGAGATGTCTCAGCTGTTAAGAACACTGCTCTTCCAGAGGACCCAGGTTTAATTCCCAGCACTTATATGGCAGCTCACAATGGTCTGTAACTCCAGTTCCAGGGGATCCGACACCAGTACACAGACATACATGCAAGCA
Source organism: Onychomys torridus (assembly GCF_903995425.1). NCBI lineage: Eukaryota > Metazoa > Chordata > Mammalia > Rodentia > Cricetidae > Onychomys > Onychomys torridus. Next base: position 49,772,617 of record NC_050465.1, read on the forward strand.
AAATGCTCATGTAAAAAATAAAAAGGAATCATTGTTGTCTTAGTTAGGGTTTTGTTTTTTGTTTTTGTTTTTTAAATTGCTGTGAAGGGACATCATGACCATGACAACTCTTATAAATAAAAGCATTTCCTTGAGGGGGCTCGGTTATGGTTTTAGAGGTTCAGTCCATTATCATCATGGCAGGGAGCATGGTGGTATGCAGGCAGATGTGGTGCTGGAGCTGAGAGCCTTACATCTTGACTGAGGGGCAACAGGAAGTCAACTGACTGTCACACGGAGAGAAGCTTGAGCAAGAAACCTCAAAGCCCGCCCCCACAGTGACACACTTCCTCCAACAAGGCCACACCTCCTAATAGTATCACTGCCTTTGAGGGCCATTTTCTTTCAAACCACCACAATCATTAAAAAGAAAAGAGAAGAAACCTTCTCAGCAGGTCTGAGAGTGGTGCGCACGCCTTTAATCCCAGAATTTGGCAGAGGCGGGCGGATCTCTGTGAGTTCAAGGTCAGCCTGGTCTACAGAGTGAGTTCCAGGACACCAGGGCTATATGAAGAGAAGAAGGAAGATTTTATACATAAATGTGTATTTTATCACTGTTCAGAGTAGCCAAGGTATGGAAGCAACTTAATGCCCTTCAGCAGATGAGTGGATGAAGAAAACGCACAGTACATCTACTTCAAGAGAATTGATTCAGGGGGAAGGAAGAATGAAATAACGCTGCTGGCAAAGACATGGACGGAAGCAGACATCATCATATGAAGTGAAATCAGCCAGACTCACGACAATGAAAATCCCCATGCTTTTCTCTCAAGTGTAGAAACTTTATTTAAAAAAAAAGGATAGTAACACAGGGGCTTGGGATCAGTGGGGTGGGTAGGAGGGATATGGGGAAGGTCAGGGATAGGTATGAATTAAGTACAATGGTACAATGATATACAGGTGTGAAAAAAATGTCACAATGAAATCTATTCTGTGGTATGCTAACTAAAAGTATTAACAATAAGTAAATAATAAAGCAATAAATAGTAAAAAAAAATCAATCATTCGTTTTTTCATAAGCCTTCCTTTTGCTTAAAATTTTTACTTAAAATTTTTTGACTAAAAGAATTCTTTTAATGCACAGTCTTTCTATACAGCCCAGGCTGGATTTAAACTCTCTATGTAGTGTGAACTGGCCTTGGACTCGTGATCTTTCTATCTCACCCTCCAAAGTATTGGAATTATAGGCGGCGGCACCCTGCCTGGCCCATCCTTCTATTTTTTCTTCTTAAGAAAATCCAGATAAGGTCTTACCAGCAGCTTACTAAGATCCCCTTTACTAGTTTTACTAGTACATGCTAATTATATACCCTGGGTTTCGTTAGGACTCTTCATACATGTTTATATTGTATGATTATATTCTGTGTCTTGGGACTAGGGCCCGTGGTATCTTGAACAACAGGATCTTACCACTAAGAGTCTTTTTAACCCCGTGAGTAGAAACACTATTTGCTATGTAGTCCTTTATTCTACGAGGTTCCTGTCCACATAATGGGAGGACCAGAGTGGACATGTCATCACATAAAGTGCAGTACTCATACGTTATAAAGGAACCAGAAAGTGCCCCCTCCCTCCCCCCAGTTTCAGTAGTATCTCTGAAGAGCATAGTCTTGCCTTTCCCCTACCCTTTAGCTCTTTTCTCTTTCCTGCCCCTTCAGGCCCTTACTGCCTTGCTTGGAGGTCTCACCATGCTCCAGCTAGGCCTTAGTTGTCTCCTGATTCTGCCCAGTCTCGCCTTTACTCCATTTTACACTCTCGTGTGCCAGCATGCTAGGCTAATGATACTGGACACATAGCAAGCCATGTGCTCAGGCCCCGGAAACACTCCACTGGCTCCTCACTGTGGCACACCAGACCTGACCTCCTCTCTTTTGCCACATTGCCTGTCTAATCACACTGAGCACCTGTCCTTCCCATTTCACATTGTCTTACTATTTCTCACTAGACACCAATTCTCTCTCTTTTTTTAAAAAAGATTTATTTATTTATTATATATACAGAAGAGGGTGTCAGATCTCAGTACAGATGGTTGTGAGCCACCATGTGGGTGCTGGGAATTGAACTCAGGACCTCTGGAAGAACAGTCTCTTAACCTCTGAGCCATCTCTCCAGGCCCCCACACCAGTTCTCTTATTGTTCATCCAAACAAATTTTCTCTTCTTTAAGGCTCAGCTCAAGTAATTTCTCTGTAAAAACTTTCTAGAGTTTTCCTAAATTTTCTAGCTTGCCATGTTTGTTTACTTGCTTTTGTTTTGAGATGGAACTTGCTGTGTAGATCAGGCTGGCCTCAAACTCATAAAGATCTGCCTGCCTCTGCTCCCCAAGTATTGGGATTACAGGTACTACCATGCCTGGCCTGGACTGAACTGAATGTTGTTCCTTGGCTACCCAGGTGTCATGTTCAACAGCAACGATCATGTTTCCATTGTGTTATTTAGACCCTAGTTCCTCAAAAGCAGATATGGAGAGTCTTAAGGATCAGGACTCTTCCATTTTTTTTTCTCACCTTATTCTCACTAATTGGCTGAATGTATTGGAACATAAATGGAAATAAATGAAGGATGGCCATTCATTCTGGAATTCAGTGTGGTGATCAGGACCTATTTCAAAAGCTCAGGCTGCACGGGCATGTGTACTCACATCAAAGTCCATTGTGTGTGAACCTCAGTCTGTGGACTGACCACACCTTGGGCTTCATATACTTAATGGGCTAGTAGAACAGTACAGATGAATAATCCAAGGGGAGAAAGCAGGAATGTTGCATGTCCCCCCCCCCAAGTCCCGCCCTCTGTCCCTTAGTAATTTTAATTGTCTATTTTTAATGCCATCTGAAATGGTGAGTTAATGTTTCAGCAGCATCAAGCCATCCAAAGCTGAGTTCTGCTGGTGTCTGAAGTCCGGCCGGAAGTTGGTTCTACCGCCCACCTTCTCAGGGATTGAATCCATGGCCTTACATGGACCCCAGCCACAGTAGGACCACAGACCCAGACATCGTCCTTCCCAGCAGCCAGGTCTGGATGTCACCTTTGCCCCAGAGAGCAGTGCAGGCCACTCAGATCAGCATGGGCCCCAGCGGCAGTGTGGCCCTCAGACACCAACATGGCCCCAGACCTTGGGTGTTTGCACAGCCTTTGATGGTAACAGGAGCCTCAGACATCAGCACAGATCCTGGCTGCAGTAAGGCCACGAACTCAGACATGGCCCACCTCAGCTGCAGCTCTCACCTGGATGTCACTATGGCACTGAGTAGCAGCACAGGCCACTCAGATCTGCATGCATCATGATCCTCTGACATCAACCTGGACTCAGATGGCTGACCTGACCCTGGGCATCCTCATGGTCCTCAATAGCAATGAGGAGCCACAGACATCAATCCAGACCCTGGCCACTCTAGGGCCATGGGACTAGACATGACCCTCAGCAGCAGCCTGGGCCCTGGATGACACTATGGCCCCAGTGGCAACACAGGACACCTGGATCTGTATGGGCCTTGCTGCAGCATGGCCCTCAGACTCCAACAAGGCTGAAATCTATGCCCCAGATCCTGGGCTTTGGTGTGGGCCCCAGTGGCAACCTGGGCTACAGACTTCAATACAGATCCCAGCTGCAGCTGAACCATGTACCTAGACATGGTCTCAGGTAGCAGCTCAGTCAATTCGACATCCTAGCTCCAGGTGGTAGCCCCAGCCACTCAGATCTAGATGGCTCTGGCAGCATTGTGGCCCCCAGACACCAACAAGGCCACAGGTTGAGGACCAGACCCCAGGCTCTGTCTGGCCTTTGGTGGCAACATGGGCCATGGACATCAGCACAGTTCTTGGCTGCAATAGGACCACGGACCCAGACACGGTCCTCCAGCAGCAGCTCAGGTCTGGTTGTTACCATGGCTCCAGGTGGCAGCAAAGGCCACCCAGATCAGCATGGCCCGGCAGCATTGTGGCCACTGGATCCCAACACAACCCAAGGTGGTGGCCCAGACCACTGGAATCAGCATGGTCCTTGATGGCAACAGGAGCCATGGCTATCAACACAGACCCTGGCTACAACAGGGACCCATGCTGTTGTTTGTTTTTTTACTCTTTTTGAGGGGGTCCGACACCCATCTCCCAAATAAATCCCACACGGAGGCTTACTCTTAATTATGAATTCTCAGTCTTAGCTCAGCTTAGTTTCTAGTCAGCTTTCCTTTACTAATTATCCCATCTACCTTTTGCCTCTGGGCTTTTCCCGTTCTCTTACTTCTGTAAATCTTACTCTTACTCCATTGCTGGTTGTGTAGCTGGGTGGCAGGCCTCTAGAGTCCTCCTCCTTCCCTGGTCCCTCACTAGCTCTTTTCACTCCTCCATCTCTCTTTTCCCTCCTGGATTTCTTCCTCTAGATATTCTCTCTGCCTGTCAGCCCCGCCTATCCTTTCTCCTGCCTTGCTATTGGTCATTCAGCTCTTTATCAAACCATCAGGTATTTTAAACAGGCACAGTAACACAGCTTCACAGAGTTAAACAAATGTAACATAAACCAAAGTAACACACCTTAAAATAATATTCTACTACAGACCCAGACATGGCCCTGGGCGTCAGTCTGGCCCAGACATCACCATGGCCCTAAAGACATGGAATGAAAGGAGACCCCCCCCACAAAGAGATAAATAGCCATGTGTATATGGATAACTACCAAGAAGAGGGGAGCAAGGAAGGGCCATGAGGCATGTCAGCTGATGTGTACAGACTATCTAAAGTAGTGCCATCTAATGTTTTTTTGTTTTTTCTGATCTCGGGGATTGAATCCATGGCCTTACATGTTAGACAGATTCTCTACATTGAGCTACATCCACAAAACCAGGGGTCACCTAGTGTTAAATGTCTACAATTATTCTGCTCTGAAATAAACTTACACCTATGCCCCCAGAACCTCTACAACAAAGACAGCTGTGTGGTGCACCAAAGCCATATGTGAGAGATAGGTCAGGGATTGGTGGAAACTGAGTTCTCCATCTGGGTCAGTGCGGGGCATGGGAAAATCAGGGCTCACTGGGAGAGTGTGGTGACCCACCAGTGATGAGGGAGGAGTATAGACTAGGGGTTCCTGGGAAAACCATAGCCCACTCATCCCTTCCCTAGGAGACATTGGTTATGTCTGTGTGGGGAGATGTGGATACATAAAGTTCCGCCCCAGGCAAGACAACATTTGAGCCAATTCACTAGCCTCTCAAAAGACAGGATAATCTGATGAACTTTCACGTGAACTCATCAGATTTATTTATGAACTTTACAAGAAACAGCCTCATAACCTCATTTAATAACTGGAGGCTATTTTGTTTTTAAATGATTTTTACTCAATAAATTCTTTTCCAGGACCCATAAGAAAAACCAGGTTTTAGCTGGGCAGTGGTGGCACATACCTTTCATCCCAGCACTCAGGGTGGGGTGGGGATGGGGGTGAACCTCTGTTTGAGGCCAGCCTGGTCTACAAATCAAGTTATAGGACAGCCAGAGCTGTTATACAGAAAAACTCTGCCTTGAAAAAACAAAAAAACAAACAACCCCCCCCCAAAAAAAAAGAAAAAAAAAGTTTTAGTACTGGGAATAATTAACTTATATTTAAAATTTTTCCATTACATTATTTTTATTTATATTTTTTGTATTTATGGGTGTTTTGCCCACATGTATGTCAGCGCACCATGCCTGTGTGGTGCTGGTAGAGGCCAGAAGAGGGCATCAGGTCTCTCGGAACTGGAGGAACAGACTCCTGTGAGTCTTCACAAAGGCACTGGGATTCAAACTCAGGTCCTCTGGAACAACAGATGCTTTTAACCATGGAGCCATCTCTCCTTTATTTCATTTTTATTTTTTCTTGTGTGTATGGGGGGGGGGTGTGTGGGGGGGTCAAAGAACAACTCTTGGGAAAACTGACACTCTCCTGATGAATGGGTCTTGGGGATCAAACCCAGGATACCAGGTTTGGGAGCAGGCATCTTTACCTGCCAAACCACGTCACCAGCCCAGTATGACTTTTCTTGATAAGTTAAAGCTTTCTTAAATCCTGCATATTTAGTCGCTAGAGAATGTAGTTATACCAAGAATGTTCTTCGCTCTTATAGGAGGTTGCTTCCCATCTTGAAAAAGACTATCATATTTGGTTTAGTGCCATTTTTTGCTTAGGATTGCTTAAGAGATTGAAAGAAAGGCAGGACTCCTGTAGTGCCAGAATCACAAGCTACATATTTTATTAGATTCTAAAGAAGAAAAGTGGAGAATAAATATGCTTCAGTACAAATCCATGACTCGTCTAAAAGAGCCAACTTTGGCATTCGTAGCCCCCCAGTCAAGATATCTCCTGTATTCCCCGGGCCTTAACAGGTACTGTCGTCCCCTGTAGCTAGGCATCTCGTAGAGGACCCAGCAGCCTTCCATTACGTTGAGGGAGTGGATTTCACTGAGGTGGAAGCGGTCCTGAAGAGACAGACAGTCGTCTGTGATCTCTGACATTTGTCCTCGGAACTCATCTCTCTCGTAGATCCTCATTCTGTAAGTGCCAGAGTGCTGGGGACGACAGACAGAAGAGGAAAAGCGAATGAACATGGGTAGAAGCTAAGTTTCCACTCCCAGTGTCTCCCGCCTCAAAACCCCGAGTCCAAAATCGCATTCAGAAACCCGTCGAAGACTTTGGAAGCCTCTACTCTAAAAAGCCTATCACTGGAGAATCCAGGGCTTCAGTGGCTAATCGAGAAACAAAGCCCAAGCTTCCCCACGCTTGCCTACCAGTCTGTGGTCCCTGGCAATTTAAAGTTGCTTAAAATCAAGCTTATCACACTTAATTAAAAAATGGTTGAAAATAAAACTTATCATGTTATCTCAGCGCCTGTTGGGGAGCCAGCCCTTTGCAAAAGAGGAAATCAAGTTACTGGAGAGGTTGCATTTTGATATATTTCTCTTGTTGGGAAGGTATTAACCTTCAGCTACTCTCTGCAAACTTGTGTATTCGTGTTCACGTGTCTATGGATCAGAAGAGCGAGCTCCAGCGACAAGGCTCTGTCTTTCCCTTGTTTCCCTTTGCAAGCCTCAATTTCAGCCCAAAGCAGAGCTTATCCCACTCTCCACCTCCTGCTTGCGAAGGAATCCTTCTGGCCTTGGTGAAGCTGCATTTCTGAGGCACTGTGTCTTACATCTGTCACACTCCACCTGCCCTAGGAATGCTGCGGTCCTTCTCCAGAAAGCATGAATCTTGAGCTTTAGTTTTAGGTTTGGCCTTTTTGCTGGTTTCTTCCTCAAAACAAGCTAATACACACGGCTCACTCCATACAAATAAAAACCAGAAGATGGGGAAAATAATCAAGTAGAAATCGAAGGCCAAACAAGCCAAAACATGTTTAGATGAGACTAGGGGCATTCAGGGTGGTATGGTCCTAGACAAAGGTGCAGCCCAGGCTGGCCTTGAACTCTTGCCACTGCCTTTTCAGCATATCCTACCTACCCAATGCAATTTTAGTCACCCAAACAGTAGTACACTGTATTTATAGAGTAAGAAGCTCTGGATTTTTGATTTGAAGTGGTTTGGAATGGACTCAGAACTTATGTGGAGGTGAATTACATTTTGAACAAGTAGTAAATGCATTGTCTTCCATATTCTATTTTTTTCTTAATTACTCTCTAGGGTTTGAATTCTCAGTGGCATACACAATAAAAAAGTGGGGACGTGAGTTTTTGAAAAACTCACCACCAAGTTCCTGAGAAATGAGATTCCTCTCTCAGGTACCCTACTGGGACACCGACACACACACACACACACACACACACACACACACACACACGATGTCACACCCACTCTCTGATCTCTAGTTGTAACGGCTGGGTTTAAGATAATTTGTGTTTCCAGAAGCCAATTATAAAGACAGAGCTACACTCACATGGGGGATGAGGCGGCAGGAGCGGATGGAGTCGCTGAATCCCATCCACTGCTGGTAGTCAGGGTAGTCCCCCCGCCGCAGGAAGTACTGGTGGCCCTGGTAGTTGGGGCGCTCATAGAGCATCCAGCAGCCACTGTCCACGCGCACAGAGTTGCAGCGGCTGAAGTAGGGCTGCAGGTTGGAGTGGTCGCTGCTGCATTCATAGCAGCGGCCCTGGAAGCCGCGGTCCTCGTAGAAGGTGATCTGTAAGGGACCAGACAAAAACAGTGATTTCTCCCAGGTAAGAATGCTTCGTGAGGGTAAAGGTCAGGGTCCCAGGACTTACCTTTCCCATCTCGCTGAGAGTAGGTAAGAGATGCCCTCGGTGCTGTGAGGCTCTAGGGGAGTGCCCCTGGTATATATAGCTACCCCGTTTGCTGCCTCCACAGGAAATCACACAAAAGGGCCCATTCCGGTGAGTAAGGGGATTTGCAAGCTCCGAGAGCTCCCTCCCTCCCCCTGCTCGTTGGGGTTGGCTGAATGGTTTATTCTCATTCTTTCTGGTAGGTTCGGGTTGCTCTGATTCACTAAAGCTGTCCTGTTGCCGCCACCAACGAGAAAAGTCTTTGCTCTTGTTTTTCAAAAGACTGAGCGAGGCTGTAACTCTATGCGTTTATTTTATAGCTTACTCGGCTTAAACGACTTCTCAAAGCGAATCCGACTTAGCAAGGCGAATGCGTGCTTCGGATTTTGTTTGTTTGCTTTACACTTTTTAAAGACAAGGATTTAAGCAATAAGGCGTCTTGAGTAAGAGAGATCTAAGCGATATAATCCGAGGAAGCGTTCTGAAAAGCCTAAAGCTTAGTTCAAATTCAAGACTCTGTGGTCATTATGGTTAGTTAGCTGGGGCACTGTCTCGACTAGAATCCGTTAACTGCAGTTTGTGGTCTCCATCCTTGCACCCTAGAACAGAGGTTTGATGCAGACTAGATCCTTGCTGTGGCTCTCACTAGAAGGAGAACAGGTACTCTGTGCTTCACGCATTTCTCATCTCCTTAGAGAATCTAAGTCTTCCGTCTGCTGATGGCTACCCAGTATCTGTCCCTCCTTCAAATGCCCAAAGGCATTTTCTTTCTTTTTTTTCTCAATTAAAGCCTTCACTCCTTTGATGAGATGATCTCATCAAAGCAGTATAAGCAGCCAGGCAGAAATGGTCCTAGCATCCAATCACCAACTTTCTCAGATTAGAGGTAATGGACAACATGTACATCAGACATGCATTATGAGAACCCTGGGGTCTCTCCTAGATGACTTACAAATGATGTTTTCAGATACTTAGAATATATTTGCTTTTTTCCCTCCTAATACTCTTTTCTTCACAAATGAGTACTGACATTTTCCCATTGCATGACATTAAGGATTTGCAAAACTATAAAACAACACATTTTTTCATTGTCTTTGTGTGGGGAAATATGGTGATTATTCATAGACATATAATATTTATTTAACACATAAGAAGTTCACTATTCAAGACCCTGCAGGGCCACGAAAACCTGGGATATGTGTGGGTTCCAACAAGGAAGATTGGAAAGGATCTGATTACCATCAAGTGGCTGATGGACTTCCTCAAAGGCTGAGAATATAGTACGGCCTATGGTTGTTATGTTGTTCAGATTGGACACTGCACAGCAGTAATAGCTGAATGAATGTTGGCCAGGAGCAGTTAGGCACAGCCTTCCCCTAAGCTACCATAGACATGGTATTTGTGAGGCCATTTTTTCCAATCAGTCTGTCACATGCTTTCATGTTGGGTGCCTTATAATAGATACCAGTATATGATAGGATCATCTTCATACTGTGTAGCCATATCTCCATGCACATAACTCTATCCTAGACCTTCTTACCCCAGCCTCTCCCTTTCTTGACCCTGAATCAACTAGCAAGTGACTCACCACTGCTCAAAGATTCCATGAAGGCCATGCATGACCTCAGGCTATTTTCCTCCACACACAAAGTGGGTGGATGACCAGGCTAGCTGTTTTGTCATCTGTTTGTTTGTTTTAAGAAAAAATTTAAAAGTTTTCAATGTTATTTATTTTATTAATAAACAATAAATTGATATAAAGATAATAACACAAAAATTATTAATGAATAATAGATTTATGTATGTATAACATCATAATAAACAAATTATTAATAAATTGATGTAAATATAATAACATAAATAAATAAGTTATTAATAAATAATAATGTGTTTGCCTGGAGCGATGTATGCACACCGCATGCATGCCTGGTGCCCACAGAGGTCAGAAGAGGGCTTTGATCCTCTGGGTCTACAGTTATGGATGGCTGTGAGCTGCCATGTGAGTGCTGGGAGGCAAGCCCAAGTCCTCTGCAAGAGCAGCAAGGACTCTTAACTGCTGAGCCACCTCTCTAGCCCAAGGCTCCCTTCTCTAAGGTTGTCCGTGGGGAAGGTTTCCCTCATTGCTGTTTTGGGGACTGCCTGAGTGAGTTGTCATCGTGCAATAGCATGATTTTTGGCTTGAACCCCTACATAAAGCCAAGTCATTGGTGAACTGAGCCCACCTGTCCCCTTTCCTCTGGTCAGCTGACCATGGGGTTTCCTGTATGTAGTTAGAATCGGAAGCTAATACAACGGCACTGGCTTAGCCAATGCCACAAGGAACTCTAGAGCCACCACGAACTGAACAAGGAGCTGGGAATTTGTGCCCCCTTCTTGCTCAGTAAGTTGATGTAGGCTGCCATGGAGGCGTGTAATGTCGGATACCTCGCAGCTCCTGTAGCTGAAGAAAGTCCTGGAGGTACATTCAGCTTTGAGCTGTCTATGTCTATGGGAAGCAGTGCCTTGGCCTGAGTGGTGGTCGGGACAGTGTACCACAGTGCTCACTCCTAGAAGAAAATAAGGATTTATCTTGATCCCACTAGCTAAGGTAAATGTAAGCAACACAGTGGCACCTAGCTTCCAGGCTCCAAGGCATGCAAAGCCCATTTCATATTATTGCATTATGGTTGTAATATTTACACTATGGAGCATGTTAGGATTCTGTACATGAGCATCTCAGCGTCTTGTCTGGTGCCTTACTCCAGCATCAACAGGCGACTTCGTCCCAGCCTTAAAGCAGAAGTGCACCCCCATGCTCTCTCTCTCTCTGCACCTCTCTTTCTGTTTCCTCTCTGCTAGACCTGGCTTCTCTGCCTATCCCCTCTTCTTTCTAATAAAGACCATTCTAACTCTGGTAGCCATGGGTCATGACTCTTCCACCAATCACCAGCTCCTGTTCATCCTTTTGGAGCACACCTCTCTTTTTCTCTCCTGGTCCCTCTTTTAAATAAAGTGAATGGTAACATCAACTGAGGTGATCGATCACACTTAGCCTCTTAATGAAAGGTTATTTTTTGGTGAAGAAAAGCTTATGATCACACTGGACTCTTTTGTGTGTCGGGGCGGGGGATGTGGAGAAAGGGTTTATACGGCTTTTACTTCCACACCACAGGAAGTCGGGAACATAAACTCAAGCAAGGCAGGAAACTGGAGTCAGGAACTGATGCAGAGGCCATGGAGGGATGCTGCTTGCTGACTTGTTCTCCATGGCTTGCTCAGCCCGCTTTCTTATAGAACCCAGGACCAACAACCCACAATGGGCTGAGCCCTCCTCTATTGGTCACTAATTGAGAAAATGCCTTACAGCTGGATCCTATGGAGGCATTTTCTCAATTGAGGCTCTCTCCTTTCTCACGACTCTAGCTTGTGTCAACCAGCCAGGTCAGTAATAATGTATGAGTGTTGGATTTCTAACACACACACACACACACACAAATAATGAATAAATGTGGTATAAAATTTCAAAAAGAAAAATCAATCAAGACTAAGGAACAGCAGTTTAGAGTGTGATCAGCTCTAATAGAACTCGAGCCTTGGACATGTCTCAGCATCAACTGTACTTCCTTGTGAAAGACTGGATTTGGCATTTGCCTTCTCCTAGTAATAGATCTGTTTCCTTTTGAGCACTGGGATCCACTTTCTCCCCTGTAGATGGGCATCTCATAGCAGGTCCAAGACTTTTGTGGTCTGGGGATAGGAAGATGATGTCCTTGAGAGGAGGCATGATCCTGAATGAAGAAGCGGTCTTCAGAGAGCTCCCACATGGATGAAGCTATCTGGTACAGCTTCATCCCTGGAGCTGGCCAGCTGTGACGAAGATTAGAACGGGAAGAAAGTAATGCCTTCTCTTGGTTCTATGGCATTAGAGGATCTCTAACAATTTGTAAAGAAGTACAAAGGTCACAAATCAAAGAGTCAGTCTTGGATAGGCACATGGCTGCCCCTTATAATGGAAGAAGTAGGATTTCCTGTAATAATCCTGGGTTTTCATCATGATCTAGAAAAAGTGGCTGTTGGCTCTCCACTTCATAGGTGATTGAAGGTTTGTGTTCCTGGCAGGGGTTTGGGAATCTAATATCCTGTGGGCTCCAAGGATCCAGGCTGCTCCAAAGTTCCCAGGTGCAGGGCATCTCCAAATAAAACCCCTGTCACAGATGTCAGCTCCTGATCCAAGCAGCTTGTGCGGTGACTCATGGCACCCTAATAAAAAGGGAAGTTGAAGCTGGGCGGTGGTGGCGCATGCCTGTAATCCCAGCACTTGGGAGGCAGAGGCAGGTGGATCTCTGTGAGTTCGAGGCCAGCCTGGTCTACAAAGCGAGTTTCAGGACAGCCTCCAAAGCTACAGAGAAACCCTGTCTGGAAAAACAAACAAACAAACAAAAAGGGAAGTTGACAGTAGGTCTTAATAAGCAGGAAGTTTATACCCTGGTCCTGACATCACTCTCTATGAGATTATGGACATATTGATTGTGACATGTTCTCCACAGCCTCCTTGAGAACTTGGTTCTCATGTGGTGTTTTATTTATTAGGCTGTGGAACCTCTAGCAAATGGGACCTAATGGAAGGAAGTACGCCAACGGGGGATGTGTCATCTCCATCTCTTTCCAATCTCACTTCTCTGCTTCCTGGTGGGACACCATATGAGAATCAGTAGCCATGGCTTGCTCTCTCTGGTCAGTATGCTTTCCTCACCATGACAGATTATAATCTTCTGGTTATGGCTGTGAGCCAAAACTTCCTTCCTTGAGGTGTTTCTAGCAGGTAATTCATCACAGATGAAAAAGTATGGGATGGTTCTATTTCTGCCTCCTGCTAAGTCCTTAGCTTATGCAATGTGATACTGTAGAATTTGCTCCCACATCTCACCCAAACAACAGCAGTCCCAAAGGATCCATGAAGCAAACAACTGTATTTTGACATGCTGAAGATCAAATAAGATACCTAGAAATAAAATGTTGGCTCAATAATGAAAGTTGGCCTCTTTAGATAAATGAGTTATAGCAACATCTAGGCCGTGAATAAGTGGTCCATGCTTGCAATTTCAAAAGTTGGAGCATCAGAGACCTGGGTACAAGTGATGTTCTCAGGGCTTGAAAGATTCAACACTCGCAAACACCACCACCTTGAATGACCTGCCTTCCTGTTCTATTCTTTGTTTTCACAGTACGTCCTTTAAAACATTTTTAAAAACACAGTGGAGCTTCTGAATAGTCACTATCCATGAAGAACATGTTCAGGGAAGCCACGGTTGTACACATCCATGCATATTTTGCAGTTTCTGGCAATGCTTCCTCAATCCCTGGAAAATCACTTAGCTGCCCAGTCCTCATTTCTCCATTTATAAGGTAAGAATAACAATGAAAATCAAAGATATAATTAATTTAAAAGTACCTTCAAAAATCAATACCGGTGGCAAAGAGTTGTATCATTTTGAAAGAAAGAATTATTATGAAAGAAAAATGAGTCATAGTGTTTGCTAGAGGTGGCAAGGCTGACTTTATTCAAAACAAGATATAAAAGTAGGTAGAGGAATAATTATGTGGGAGTTTGTAATGAGCCAAGTAGTTTGACTCGAGCGCCAATGCGAAATGAAATGGATGCGTGGAGGTTTGTAACCAATGAGCAGGATGGGGCCTGGTGTCAGTAGATGGGAAATTACCAAAAGGCAGTATCAGAGATGAGGAGTTTCCAGCTAAACTGACTGGTAAGATAAACGAGGAAGGTAGGCCAGGGTAGTCATGGGTGGATGAGACTCAGTAAACTGATGCAGCAGGATTGTTGCTCAAATCTGATTGGACAAGAGCACAGAGGGCAGTCTAGGGTCAGAGCCAAGCTGAGCAATCGTAAGAACCCAGCTCCAGGTTTTACCAGAGGGACAGGCTGTCAACATCTTAATACTCGTCAAAGATAATATTATTCACATCTTTGATGTGTCAGTTGATAATCTATTTCCAGTTTTTGGTATCACAGCGTCTACACGTTTGCTTATGCTATAGAGAGGTATACTTGGCTGATAAGTAGAGGAAGTGGGAGTTGAACTCATCTGTTTGCCCCTAAGACTTAAGCTAATGGCCTTTTCCTATGCCAGTGACTTGTTTACGATGTCATCTTTTTAGGTGTGCAGATCTTACACTTCTCTAAATTAGACACTTCCTATAAGAGGTCCAAGGTCTCACTTCAATAACAAAGCCACACACCCTATCACTCAAGCAGCCTGTTCAACCTCGGCCAGCCCTGGGGATCTTTGGCCATAAAAGGAGTTCTGGTGGGTTCTGGTGGGTTGATCAATTGATTTCTTCATTTTCTTTGTAATATCTCAGTATCTAGCTAACCATAAGAGGCTCTCTAAGTATTGGTACACATGATATATTGGTAATAAGTGATGCTTAAAACAACATAAGTGATGCTTAAAACAACATAGAGATCCAGGCAAGGTAGCACATGCCTGTGATTCCAGCTACCTGCAAGGTTGAGGCGGGACAATTGTGATTTTGAGGAAAATTGAGAAAACTAAAAGAGGCTATTCACATTCACTTGAATTAGAGGAACTTTCTGGAAAATAGCTCATCCTCTCTGTTCTTTTCTCCTATAACATCCCTGGAGACAGCACATGACTGTATGAACATATAATGATAGCAAATCAAAAGAGTGATGACCCCTATTTATTGAGCCTCTACTGTCTGCTAGCACCGCCAGGCAGAGTTCCATGTATCCCCCATGAGAGCATGACATCACAGAACTGAAGCTAGAGAGAACAGAGACCTTGCTCAAGTTCACAGCGCCAGAAACCAAGTTCATGAGCTCCAGACTCAGCACTGAACCACAGCTGTACCTCACCTAGAAACCCAATAGTCTTAACATGTCTGAGCTTTAAGAAACATGGGACTCACCTTGCCCACACCTCTTATTTTGGAAAGGGAAAATTGTGTTTTAGCATAAAGTTTCATCAATTAAAATGCAGTTTTCTACGTTGTTCAGTTCATCCAGACTAAAGTGAGATTTCAAGTTATCAAAACTGTTTTCCATTGTGAGACATGACACATACCTTTTCCTTTTTTGTTAGAAAACAAAACGCAAAGACACCAACTTGTACGTCATTAGTCACCTAAGACAGTGGGATAACCCAGTGAACTAGCTGAGCTACCAGCAAACCACAGATTTCTGCACATTCTATCTTGGTAAGAGTTGCAGTTTTTTGATGTATGCGTTTCCTCTTTCTGATTTGTCCTGTGTGTTCTCTCAGTAGCAAAGAATATTCTTAAAAAAGAAACTGTGAATTAGGTGACGAGTGTTTCTTAAGGAAGCTTTGATCATACCATTTCATGTATATGACTCAGTGTTTTTAGTGTATTTACAGATATGCTCCTCATCACAATGAGAAGCTATAGTCTACGCATTGTATCCATCCCCTCAGCCTTAAGCAGTTGCTAATATACTCGCTGTCACTATAGTTTTGTCTGTCCTGGGTATTTCATATAACTGGATGCACTAGTGTGTGGTCTGTAGCCTGTGTGACTGGCTTCCTTAACTTTACAAACTGTCATAGCATGTATCAGCGCTTCATTCATGGCAGATATCATCCCATTGTATTGACAGATTACACTGTTTATCCAGTAATCCATTGACATCCAGACACTGGGCTGGGTCCACTTTTTGCCATCGTAAAGTGTATTGCTGTGAAAATTCATGTATAAGTTTCTGTTTGAACATTTATTTTCAGTTCCTTTGATTATTTACGCATGAGTGGAATTTATGGGTCATAAGATGACTCTGTTTTTGAGGAACTGCCAAGTCATTTCCTGCAGAAGGAGCATCATTTTTACATTCCCATAAAAAGTTTAAGAGAGTTCTAACCTTTCCACATCCTCACCAAAATTATTTTCTGTTTGGTGGGATTTAATTAAAATTAAATTTTAATTTGATTAAAAAATATTATTGTGTCCATGAGAATATACATTAGTGGCATCCTGCCTTGGGTATAATTTGAATTTTTCTAAAATCTAATGGTGCTGAGATTTTTTTTCCCCAATTGTTTGCTGGTTATTTATATGTCTTCTTTTGAAAAACATGCATCTCAATCCTTTTCCCTTTGGATCATTTTTGTTGTTGTTGCTATTGTTTATTTGGAAAGTTCTTTATATATTCTAGATTCTAAGACCTTAACAGATCCATGATTTTAAAACATCTCTCCTCAATTCTGTGAGCTGTCATTTTATTTTATTAAGCTTTTTTTGGTGAGTA
Source organism: Onychomys torridus (assembly GCF_903995425.1). Lineage (NCBI taxonomy): Eukaryota > Metazoa > Chordata > Mammalia > Rodentia > Cricetidae > Onychomys > Onychomys torridus. The sequence continues at coordinate 49,789,183 of NC_050465.1, forward strand.
AAATATTTAATTTTATGAAGTTCAACTTTTTGTTTTGTCTTGCTTTTGTTTTTCAAGACAGGGTTTCTCTGAGAAGTTGTGGCTGTCCTGAAACTCTCTCTGTAGATTAGGCTGGCCTCAAATTCATAGAGATCTGCCTGCCTCTGCCTCCCCAGTGCTGGGATTGAAAGCATATGCCACCACTGCCTGGGTTAAAGTTCAGTTTACTAATCTTTCCTTAGCTTCATGATCTTAAAATTTTTAAATTTAATTTAGGCTCTTTCCTTCTTCCAGGTGGGTTCTAGGGATTGAACTCAGGTCTTTAGGCTTAGCAGCAGGTGCTTTTACCTGCTGAGCCATCTCAGCAGCCCACATGCCATGTGATTTTAATGCTATATATATATTTTTAAAATCATTGTTTCATAAAAGATCATAAGTGCTTATAAATATAATTATTCTTTAAAGTTTTATAGCTCTACTTCTTAACTTCAGGTCTGTATATAATTTTGAATGAACTTTTATATGTAATATAAGTGAGGGTCCAGTCGTTTGTGTGTGTGTGTGTGTGCACATTAAGTTGTCTCAGGACCATTGTTAAAAAGACTATTATTTCTCTGTAAATGCACTTCTCATCTCTGCCAGTACTCAGTTGAACATAGACACAGGGTTTTATTTCTGGACTATTAAGTTACTTTGTTTATCTACAGCCTGTCCTCAGTCTGTGTTAATTCCACTGTGTTATGATCAGTTTCAAAATAGTGAAATATAAATATTCCTCCTTGGAGCTGGAGAGATGGCTCAGTGGTTAAGAGCACTGCCTGCTCTTCCAGAGGTCCTGAGTTCAATTCCCAGCAACCACATGGTGGCTCACAACCATCTGTAGGGATCTGATGCCATTTTCCGGCATAAAGTTGTACATGCAGATAAAGCACTCATATACATAAATAAATAACAAATATTCCTCCTTTTGTTTTTTCTCAGGATGGTTTGGCTTTTCTGGACCCCTTGAGATTCTATAAGGACTTTGGTATTAGCTTGACAATTTCTACAAGGAAGTCAGCAGGCACAAGCATATCATTTCCTGCTTCTACCAACCTGCAGAAAGACAAAACACTCCTAGGGAGTTGTTCACTCGCAAAGAGACATGCTAATATCTTACTCTGTGCAATTGAGTCTTGGGATCAATTCACACCAGAGTCCAAAATAAACATGACCTTGGTGTGTGTGTGTGTGTGTGTGTGTGTGTGTGTGTGTGTGTGTTGTGTTTGTGTAAAGGGGCTGAGGGTATGTGCATTTCTTCCTCCATGCTTGTATGATCTCGTGAAGATACCAAAAAGTGTTCATAATTTTTCCTCATCTTTTCATCATAACTTCCCTGGGATTTAGAGAGGCATGGATTTGTCGTCACATGTAGTTTTTAATAAAATAATTTAGACACAGAGAACATTACAAAGTGACTCGTTCAGAAAGATATGGTAGAAAGTATAGCAAGTCTCCTGGTTTCCCTGCGTGGAAAACTGTTAGTGCTAGAATCGTGGATGTCTTGAGGGAACTGGACTGAGCTGGTCACTGTCCTGAATAACAGAGGCAGGGCAAGGGATCCGGCTGTTTAACTCAGCATTTGCACTACTAAGGTTGACCAATCAGGATTCTCCTTTGGAAAATTCTGCCTAAACCTCTTTCTTTGTACATCTTTTCTGTACTTAAAAAAAAAAATATGTGCACATGTGTATCTGAAGTGTGTGCATGTATGCATGTATATGTTTGCGTGTCTGTGAGTGTAGGTTTGTGCAGAAGTCAGAAGGCAACTTTGGGTATACCTGTTTGCCTTCCTCGTTGTCTGAAGAGTCTCATGTTCACTGTTGCTCATACAAGGTTATCGGGCCTGGAAACTTCTGGGGATTCTCCTGCCTGTCTCTCATCCTATGTAGGCACATCAGGATTACAGATGTGCACCATGGCTTCTGAGGGTTCTCCTGCCTGTCTCCATCCTATGTAGGCACATCAGGATTACGTTTATATTTTCCTACTGAGGAAATATATATACTGAGACCAATCAGGCTTCTGCTTTGTGCACCATGGCTTCTGGCTTTGTGTATGTTTTGGGTGTCAGAACTCTGGTCCCCGAGTTTGTACTTTATTCATCGAGTGTCTCCCCAGCCCCTCCAGCATCTTCTCTTGAGTACTGCCTTGTGAGATATCAGCTACCTCATCCCTTAGGAATCCCTTGTCTTTCATGGTAGCCACAGGCAGGCTTTACATTTTCTTCTTTCTCTGGGTTCTGATGGTTGCTTATGTTCATCTTTCCTCTGTTCTGCAGACTCAGAGATCACCAAGGTGTGGACCTTCCAATAAGCACTGTTCCCTGACTACAAGGAAGTAGGTGAGCATTCAAAAACATTTTCAGGGTTGGGAAAGTTCCCTAAGGTGCCATTTAATAGAATTTAGACATGAAAGATAAACAAGAACCACTTAGTGCCAGGAACACAAATTGTATATTTATTGCATGTGTGTGGAGTGTAACAAGCAAAATGAGGCTTAGTACAAATCCATGACCCGTCTCAGGGAGCCGACTTTGGCATCCATGGCACCCCAGTCATGGTAGCGCCTGTAGTCTCCAGGTCTGAGCAGGTACTGCCGGCCTCGGTAGTTGGGCATCTCATAGAGGACCCAGCAGCCCTCCAGCACGTGCATAGAGTAGATCTCATTGAGGCGGAAGCGATCGTGGATGCAGGAGCAGTCTTCTGTGAGCTCAGACACAAGGCCCCGGTAGTCATCTCTCTCATACAGCCTTATCCTGTGAGAGCTGGTCTGTTGTGGCAGTAAACAAAAGAGGAAAAGCGACGATTTATATGCTTGATGTTGCAGCCTGCTTGCTCCTTCGGAAAACACGGGTCTCCGGTGAATCTGTCAAGTACGCTTCTTCCCTAATCCTGCTCCTTGTGCTGTTGTTCTAGCAAATTAGGAAATGCACCCACATAAAGCGACCTGACCAGTGACCCGGAGCCCATGTGAAGGAAATGAACACTGAAGAGTCAGGGAGTGAAAGCATTTACGGCCCCTGTAACCGAATCATAGCGAGCTTGCTTTGAAGCTGCCTTGTGTACACATGATGTGCAATGATTCGGATTTGCTTTGAGTCCATATACCTTTCTTTTTCTTTTATTTCTTAAAAAAAGACAGGAAATGTGAACTATATCTCATGAAATCCTAGTTACCTGTCTCATAAGAAACTAGACAATAGCTGAGCAGTGGTAATCCCAGTACTCGGGAGGCAGAGCCAGGCAGATCTCTGTGAGTTCGAGGCCAGCCTGGTCTACAGGGTGAGATCCAAGACAGGCTCCAAAACTACACAGAGAAACCCTGTCTAAAAAAAGAAAGAAAGAAAGAAAGAAAAAGAAAAGAAAAGAAAGAAACTAGTCAGTAATACCTCCTGAAAAATACAAAGCCACACGAGGTGAGACCCATCGTTCTAGGTGGGTGTGAGAGAGTATAGCAAAGAGAAATCTCACCAATACAGTCAGAATACACTAGAACTAACCAAACTTAATTGAGTTTCAAATGTACCTAGATATTTTTAAAATTGACAAATAGTATGTGTGCATTTATTAGGTATATTATGGTGCCTTTAAAGTAAGCACCATGGTTAAATCTACCTAATTAATATATATTTACCCTTCATCATTATCAGTTTCTGGTAAGAACACATAGAATCTATTCTTTCAGCATTTCTACTGTGTGTTTAAGGTTTTAATCTATTTTTATTTTATGTGGATGAGTGTTTGTCTATGTGCATGTATGTATACTACATGAGTTGTACTTGGTGCTCTTAGAGACCAAAAGAAGGTGTGGGATTCCCTGGAACTGGAGTTACAGACAGTTGTGAGTCATTTGTGGGTGCTGGGAACTGAACCCGGGTCCCCTAGAAGGGTAGCCAGTGCTCTTAACCACTGAGCCATCTTTCCAGCCTCATCTTTAGCATTTTTAATGGCTCTAACACATAGCATGAACTCTCATCTAGAAAGATCATCACTCCAAACCTCTGGTCCCCTGCTCTGCCGCTCTAGCCTCTAGTAAGCACTGTTCTCTTCTCTGTTAAGGACAGAACTGCTGCTTGGGACAGAAGTCAGGGCTGCATGCTTGCTAGGCAAGTACACGACCAACCACTGAGCTAAGTCTCCAAGTCCAATCTTCTCTCCCACCGTAAACCTGCTGTTTATGAGAACAGATGATCTTTATCGGGACTTGCCTGGCTTATTTCTTCTAGCACAGTGCCCTCTAGGTTCATCCATGTCATTGCAAACAACCGGATTTCCTTCTTTTATGGCTGAAGGGTATGTGATTAGTCAGTCGGGTTTAATTTTAAAGGTTGTGCTATGGCTTTTATGTCCTAAAACAACATTGATGTCCTTAAGTAAGAAATAATATATTGCTCTGTGTGTGTGTGTGTGTATGTGTGTGTGTGTATATATATCATATACATACATATATATTCCTTCTATTTAGGTTTGAGAGTTGAGCCTTGATATACTTGGTGTGAGCACTTGTCCAGCATTCCTACCTGCTGAGAACACTAGAACACAGGGGAAACAAACTAACAAATAGGATGTCCTCACGTCAGCCAGGCTGAAGCAATACTCACGTAAGGGATGGAGCGGCAGGAGCGGATGGAGTCACTGAATCCCATCCACTGCTGGTAGTCAGGGTAGTCCCCCCGCCGCAGGAAGTACTGGTGGCCCTGGTAGTTGGGGCGCTCATAGAGCATCCAGCAGCCACTGTCCACGCGCACAGAGTTGCAGCGGCTGAAGTAGGGCTGCAGGTTGGGACAGTCGCTGCTGCATTCATAGTGGCGGCCCTGGAAGCCGCGGTCCTCGTAGAAGGTGATCTGTAAGGGAAGAACAGGTGACAGAACATGGTCAACTGGAAGGCACGTTCCCGACAAGGAGGAAACACTCGGCGAGCCTGGAAGGTTCTCTCTCGGCTCACCTTTCCCATTGTTGTTGACAGCAAGTGATCAGTGTTGAGTGTGATGGGGACAGGGGTGGCAGCTGGTATATATAGCAGGATGGCTGCTGTGCTGGCAGGAACCACACAAAAGGGACCTGGGGGGAATTGCGTAAGGGGATTTCTGTGTTCTCTCGCTTTTTCATTGGGGATCATGGGGTAGGGGGCTCTCATTCTCTCTGGCATTTTCGAGTTGTCCTCACTAACTCCAGTGAAAGGAATTGAAGTCAGCAGAGCCATTATGACCTTGGAGACAAAGGGCGCGCTTCTCACCCTATGCAGCTCTCTAGAAATACATGACGTACCCAGCATTTTGCAATGTTTGCCTATAGAAAGTGCTGAGGTGGAGGTCGGTGCCTCCACTTGTGGGAGGCTCACGAGAATCATATGAATTCCAGAAGCACTCCGAGGCACCAAGAGGCAGCAGAAAAGCAAACAAACAAAACCTCGAATTGAAAAAGAGTTGCACATCTTTATCTGTATAATACAGATTTGATTTTCTTTTTTGCACATGTTTAAGATAAAAAGATTAGAACTGTGTAGAGACTAAATGTCGATCGACCTTGGTTATCAAGGAATGGTATAGGTCCTCATATTATTTCTTCCTTTTGATTTTAAATATTTTTTTTAACTTTCTACTATAAATATATACTGCAAATCTAGTGAATAAAAGTAGTAAAATCAAATTTTAAATGTGTGATTTTTTTTGAGTTAATGCTTAAAAGCATATATATATGTGCTCATATGTGAGATTGGTCTAAAATTAATAGCTCTTCCAAGAACCTGAGGAGAAGGCAAAGAACTTCTCCATTCTCCCTGACACTACCCTTTTCCCAGAGTTACTTTTAATGCTACGGTTTGTCTGCATTTCCCTCACTGAAGTGCCAGTTTTCCTGAGCCAGGATGCTTGACAGCTGATGCAGAATGCTTCTCCATGGCAGGGGGTGAGGATCACCCAACCTTGGATTATCTTTCATTATCCCAGGCCATGCCTATATAGGAGGTGAAGTCATGCCTAATTTGGTTCATGCCATGAGGAGCCTCTCAAAAGACACCCAACTAGAGTTAGCAGTGCAGGTACAACGCCTGCATGAAAAATCCTCAGCCATCGCTCACGTGACCTGTATGGTTGGTAAAAACAGAGACAGCAAGAGGCGCCTCCTCACAGCTAGCAAGGCTGTACAGAAGCGGGAGGCTTGGCGAGGATCACAGGCCACTGATATCCTCCTCCTCTGTGTCCATCCTGGTGTTCCAAGGATCCTGGTAAGCCTCAAGTACAAGCTGTGGTCAAGCACCTCGTAGAAAGGCCCACCCTGACCTCCCCAGCCACAACCTCACATGGGAGTACACTACTATTTTCAGAAGAGGTCAACAAACTCACCTGACTTTGCATGTGGCCCTAAGACTATTCCACAGAAAGATGGCTGGCCCAGTCCTTAAGAAAGGAGAGGTATAATGTACTGGTATTCATCTGATGAAGTTGTTTCTACAAACTGGTTAATCCATGTGCCCTGTTGCCATTTTGGAAAGGCCTCAAAAGAGCAGCATTTTCTTTCCCTAGTGACCATCATGTTCTACCCAGAGAAAGCCGGCATCCATTTCTCTTTTCAAACTTTATTGAAATTGAATGAGTTTACATTTTCTCTACCTGAAAGTATGCTAATGAGAAATTAATTTTATGTGGGGTTGAAACTTTGGAAAACTGCTTCCTTCTCCAGCATTCTATGCACTAATGCTACATATTTGCTAAAACGTGTATCAAAACCAGATTGTCTAAACTCCTCCAGAAATGGTGAACGCCCTCAGAATGCTCCATCGGTCTTCCAAGCATATAATGAAGTAGCGTGGGATCTACACATATTTTCCTTTTACCAAAATAGAGGTGTGCGCTGTGCTTCCAAGAGAAGAAAACTCAAGAGCAAGTATGCGAGCCAACGCAGCTGACAGCAGCAGCCAACTGCAGAGAGAGTGTGTTGTTGACAACCGCAGCTTTAAGGCGAAGCTTCCTGTCTGCTTCCAGAGGCTCTGCTATGCATCCATGGTACTAGTTCTCATTTCTAAGTGACCTGCAGAATGGAAGGATGGTTATGGTACCAAGCACATCAGTATAACACAGACACATACACCAGCTTTCTATCAATAGGGGGTTAAAGTCAAACATCGGGAACCAACAGAGATGCATTAGGTCCATGTAGATGTAAAAGAATTTCTATGGAACATTCTGAAATACCTGAAAGTGAATTCTATTTCTCAACTGACAGCAGTATGTGATCTCACGTTGTATCCTTAAAGGGGACATTATTCGGGCAAGTGAAAAAAGAATGCTATGAGGGTAAGAGATTAGATAAAAGTAGCAAGGTTTTAGATTCTGAAGCTAATAATTGGTTATTTAAGAGAATGACTTTGCTTTTGGGATCTATAAAGTAAAATATACAGGGTAAGTTGATAGGGTGTGTGCAAGTTTTAATAGTTCAGAAAAGATTATCAATATCCATACACAAAAACAGAAAGACAGAAGGGAGAAGGGACCAAGAGAGAGACATAAAGCTAGTGTCACAAAAGCAATGACAGATGGTGAATCTGTGTCCTTTGTGCTAAGGCTACATTTCTTGTGGCTTGGAATTATTAAATTTGAAAATCATAAAAGTCAAACTCATTTGGACTAGCAATACCCAACATCAATCATTTTCCAGCTCTGTACTGGTAGTGTATTATTTTAAGTTTTGCATATATTGCTTTGGATTTAAGTTTAAATTCTCCTTCCTCTGTTTGGCTTCCTTCCACAATGCCGTGGGTTCTCCGTGAATGGGAAGAGGAGGAACAGGTGTCTTTATGCTTGGTATGGTCTTGTTGAGTCTCTGAGCTTTTATACATACATTCACTCATTTAGGTCTTGAAACAACCTGGTGAGGTCATAATATACTGTCTTTTATAGCAAAGAAAGTAAGGCACAAAGAGGTTAGCTTTCCCGGGAACTGTTGCTCATGTCCATTTTGATTAAAACAAGCTACCAATGCAATAAAAAGAAATCCTTAGATGTTTCCTACAATATCTGGGAGTTGTAAAAACAGTTTTCACCTTTCTCTTAGTTTATAAAGAAACTTAGTGGCTGGAAATGAAAAAAAAATTATGAAAAAAAGAATTGTTTTATACTGAGGCTTAAAAATTGGGTCTTTTTTTCAGCTCAAAGATACGATATTATATCCAGAAGTCATAAGGAAAAACAGTGAATACCAAATATGTAAGATTAAAAAAATTCCTCAAAAAAAAAAAAAAAAAAAAAAAAAAAAACCGGGCAGTGGTGGTGCATGCCTTTAAATCTAGCACTTGGGAGGCAGAAGGAAGCAGATCTTTGTGGTTTCAAGGCCAGCCTGGTCTACAGAGCAAGTTTCAGGGCAGCCAAGGCTACACAGAAAACCTTGTCCTGCAAAACCAAAAAAAAAAAAAAAAAGAAAGAAAAAGAAAAAGAAAAAAAAAGAAAAGATAAAATCATATTTTCTATATTTACTTATTTAATTATAACAAGAATTGTAGCAAACCACTGCTACATATGCATATGTACATGTATATATAGCAAATATTGGAATATCATAAGACATGTTAGCAGTTGTTAGTTATAAATCATGGGAAAGGAGTGTAGGCATGGAATGGTTAAACAGTCTGTTCAAAACCATACAGCTGATAAGTATTCACATCCAGAACCTCAATCTCCAAATACTCAACGTTCATCACAATATAGACAAAGTCCCCCCAACACCCATGTTTAGACCTGCTCTGTTCTTGGGCTGTGTGTATGAGCACCAACATTCATCACACTGTAGACGAAGTCCCCCCACAACACTCACGTTTAGACCTACTCTGTTCTTGGGCTGTGTGTATGAGCACCAACATTCATCACAATGTAGACGACGTCCCCCCCGACAACACTCACGTTTAGACCTACTCTGTTCTTGGGCTGTCCGAGCACCTTTTCCGGGATTCCCAGTTGGTACCATTGCTCTCTTTGCATTGCTGCTGGAGGCTTTTTTAGCCATTGCTCCTCTCCTCAACTTGACACCTGCAGATACCCAGAGTAACCACGTCAGAGTAGAAAACTGTAGAAAAAGCTGGGCGGCCGTGGTGGCGCACGCCTTGAATCCCAGCACTCGGGAGGCAGAGCCAGGCAGATCTCTGTGAGTCTGAGGCCAGCCTGGTCTACAGGGCTAGATCCAGGACAGGCACCAAGAAAAACCTTGTCTAGGAAAAAAACAACACCCACCCCTAACCAAACAAAGCCAAACAAAACAAAAACTGTAGAAAAGTGTGTCCACCACCGCCTTTCTGGACTGTATTGTACCCGCCCCCGCCCCGCCCCCCAAGGATCGAAGAAATACACCTTTCTGGTTAGGGTAAGGTAGAGGAGGGGAACTCAAGTTCAGAAGGATTTTTTTTTCTTTAATCTCACCAGAGAGAAATGGAATCAGTGTTATCATTTAACCTCACTCGGTGGGCCCACCCCCTACTTAACTCTCTCTACTTCCGGAAGAAAGCGTACTTACTCTGTCTGCGGTTGCACTCTGCTGCGTTGGGTGCTGTCAGCATGGCAAAAGGGTGCAGGGAGCGACGGGGCAACAGAGCCTGGGGGACCTGAAAGAAGACAGTTCTGTTTCACAGCTGTGTGAGCCTCGACTGGGGAGCACCTGCTACTCACAGCACCCGGCGTGTCTCCCCAACCCTGAGTCCTAGTGAACCTGAAAGGAGGGTGACCACTGTCTTCATTTACAGCCTCTGCTCTGTGCTTGTTCCCCTAACACAGAAGTCCCCTTTGCACTGGACATTCCTCACGGTTCCCTCTCCCGGCAAGAGTCCCTTTTCTGCCCTAGGCTCCTGCCTTTGCTGTGGAGCTCAAGTACTCCCTTGTCCGAGTGAGGAACTTGCCCTGACATCATGCCTCATCTGCTGCCTCCTGCTCCCACAAACCGGTGCACAGTATAGGCTGCTACTTATGCCCCTGGAATGTTTTTAGCGTGCTCTTAACTTTATTAGTAAATATATATATATATATATATATATATATATATATATATATATATTTATATAACTTCCTCCATTCTCTCTCCTCCCCAACTCCTCCCATGCCCTTCCGTCTCTAACTGGTGGCCTCTTTTTTATTATTATTGTCACATGTATATAAATGCATAAATATATCACTACAACCTGATGGGTCCATTTTGTGAGGCTGTGTGTGTATATGATCCAGGACTGACTAATTTGTATTAGACAACCAATTAAGAGATTTGGTCTGGGGGAGGCTTATTTCTCCCTGGAATGTTTTAAAACACCAGAACAATTGAGTCTGATTTAAATTTTTAAGAACATCTGAGGGCTCAGTGGAAGAATGCTTGTCTATCATGCAAAGGCCCTTGATTCACTCCCAGCAAAGAAAAAAAAAATTAAATCAAGCAAAAAGATCCCCTTGGCTTCTTTGTGAGGAATACATGGGAAGGTGGAAGCAGAGAGGCCATTTAATTTCAGAGCCTTGGAGCATACCTAACAGATAACAGCCCCTCCCCAAAGTTTGTAAGTAGCCAAATAACTATGGTTTTAGTCAAGGCACTAGCAGTTAACAACATGGATCTTATTTCCAAATTGGCCGTGTTTGAATGTGAGCTGCATCATTATAGCATATGCTGTCTTGCAGCAGGACACGTGGGATGGTAAGGCTACTTTTATATTCTGTATCATGCTGTGGAACAATCTTTGCACATTGCAAATAATCATTGCTCTTATTGTGATGTGTTTTGAATGTCAACTTCACACCTGGGAGGGGGGAATCTCAATCAGCAATTGTTCAGATGAGCTTGGCCTGTGGGCACGGCCATGGGGTATTATTCTCGTGGTTTTAATTGAAGTGGGAAGATCCTCCCCACTGTGGGTGACACTATTCCCTACTGGGGGACAGTAGATTGTGTAACATTGAAGAAGCAAGCCAAACACTAGCAAGCATGCACTAATTCACTGCGCTCTGCCTTGACTGTGGATGTATTGTGACCTTCGAGTGCTCCAAGTTCCTGCCCCCTTGACATCCCTAGGGTGACGGTGATGGACTATTCCCTGAAACGGTGAGTCACACGAACCCTTTATCTCTCCAAGTGTCAGGCTCTTTATGACAGCATCAGGAAACAAACTGAAATGCCTGTTTAGGAAGGTGACCTTACGGCACAAAACTAATGAGAAAAAAAGGCTTTAGGTCAGAATGGGAGGCTGCTACAGCTGCTGTGTGTCAGGAATAAGCAAAGGGAAACAGGCTCTTGTGCCGTCCTTGATAAAAACAAAACAAAACCAAAAAGCACGTTATTTATTGGGCTCTGGTGTTCCTGCCCCAGGGGAGGTAGACCTGAGATATTTGCGGAGGTCATTGCCAACCTGACTATCTGATAATGTTTCCCGAGTCCTGATAATCTATGACTCACACCAGCCATTCACTTAGCGTCCTGTGTGGTTTATATAAAGGATTACTATAAAAGCAGGGTGACGCTTGGATCCTAATCTAGAGTTAATCGTGTTTTCTTTAACTCCAAACCTGTTTTCATCATCTACATGTTAAAGGATTGTATTAGTCACATCTTAGCCTGGTAAACGCCCCAGCCCAGTCAGCAGAAGTTTCTTGGAGCTGAGGGACGATGAGGATGTGTTAAGGCATGCAAGAACTGATCCAAAGAAGGCATGGGGAGACACAAGGAAGATAAGGATCATGTCTTTATCTCCTGCCTATCAAACTGAAGTGGTAATTTATTAAAATATTGCTAGGGCAACAGTAAGGGGAGGAGGAGGGCTAGAAAGGAGGCAAGGAAGAGGTGAAGTGATATAAATATATTTTAAATACATAAATAAAAATATTGTGAGGACCTCTTCAAGACAGGAAGTGGGGGTGAGTAGGCTCTGGCCCTTGGTGCCAAAACAATTGGACAGAATCTTACAGCTATCAGGCTTATCAAAGACAAAGCCAGGCATGTTGTCTGGAAGGATAACTTGCATGCACCTAGGGAGTTCTGAAAAATGTGGCTGGGATATTGCAAAAATATACTTCAGGACATTTTAATGTTGGTGGAAAAAAACCTGGGAAATCATTGGGAAAGCCTATGCCTTGGCTGATGCTATCCTATAGTAGTTTTTCCAAAAGCTATGACTCAGTCTTAGGGGGAGGGGGAGGCAGAAATGCGATGGAAAGAGACAGAACAACTCCTCAGAAAGAGGGACAAATGAACTTAATGTGCACTTTCCCAGAGAGGAAATATATATAGTTGTTGATTGGTGATCGGAATATGATTTAAAGCCACAGATGACGGAGGCAGGAGGATCACAAGTTCAAAGTCGTCCTTTCCTATGTGGTGAGTTTAAGGTCAGCCTGTGCTACGAGACTTCCTCTCAAACAAACAAACAAACAAACAAACAAACACAAATCCACAACAACCGCTACCAAGGAAGTCCAGGGCGAACTCCTAATTTACGCATTCCACTTTGGAAACAGCAGTGTAGATATAGCAAACATTGCTGACAGAACAGTGTCGTCACTTTGGAAAGCAACAGGCTTCATGGAAGTGTTGAGCAAGCTCATGCTCCACAGCTCAGCACAACTTCCTAGACACACACCATCCAGGAACTCGGCTGCTCAACAGAAACACACAGAAGAAACAATTCAGAAGTCTAAACGCCCTGTTACTTAGCAAGAGAGATACCATAGCTCGCTAGACCAAGAGGAGAGTGATCAAGGACCTGACACCAGCCTCTGGCTTCCACGTGCTTTTGCACACTTGGGCATGCACACACATGCAACTATGCATATACGCAGAATGCACACTACACACACACACACACACACACACACACACACACACACACGCACGCACGCACGCACGCACGCACGCACGCACGCGTGCGCGCTTGCAAGACTCAAGATGTGGCTCCCAGATAGAGTACTTGTCTAGAAGGTTCAGGAGGCACAAGGCACTGTCTTCAATCTCAGCACTGCAGAAACATAAACAAAACCCACCACTGTGTGAGATAAAATGACATGTACTTAAAGTTGTGTGTGTGGTGAAAGCATGATCAGCAGGTGAGAATGGTAAGCTCTGGAGACCGGCATGTCTCATGCACTCCATAGGCTTGTCTGCTTAGTTATACTTTATCATATATGGTGTCAATTATGACATAATTAATATTGATTAATAAGCCCTCTAGGAACTGGAGTCTGGGTAGACATAACTAGTATCAAAGGCATGTTTTTGGATCCCCGGTTACTCAAATATGTTAATCTCCAGCTTTTGTTGAAAATGTAGGTTCATAGATGGATCTCTATGAGTTCAAGGCCAGCCTGGTCTGCAGGGAGAGTTCCTGGAGAGCCAGGGTGGTTACACAGAGAAACACTGTCTTGGGGGGAAAAAAAAGAAAGAAAAGAAAGAAGGAAGGGAGGGAGGGAGGGAGGGAGGAAGAAAGGAAGGAAGAAAGATCAGGAGAGGATGGGAAAATCCTTCAAGAAGAGGAGGTACTTGAAGTAAATGAGAGAGGGTAGAGGAAGCTTGGTACTGAGAGAAGCCTTGCTTGCTGGAGGGAGGAGGCTGGTGTCCCCAGCAGCGTGGACTTGGAAGGCTCCCCTTGGACCATCATTTAATTTATATTCACGGTCCCACCTAATCCTCAGAACAGCCTGGTGTGGTTGGGGACATGACCTCAGAGCTACTTACACATAGAAAACTTGAGGTCAGGGGAAAATAACGCAGCTAGGAAGGGATGGGTGTGTGTCTGGGTCCTGTCTGAGTTTTGAAGTTTGAGTGTTGCTTAGGATGGGTTTGAATGCTGGCTCAGATGGGACGATCTTTGGGAAGACAGAGGAAAGCTGAGGCCCTGGGGTTCTTTGTTCAGTACCCTTCTCTCCTTCCATCACTTTATTCTCTCTGTCTTCCTTTCTTTTGTTCCCTTTTCTTCCATCGAATGAGGCTGAAGATTGTTTTTATCAGTTGCTTTACAGGTTTACAGAAGAGGTATGTTTTTTTTGTTTTTTTTTTTTTCAGTTTAATTCAAGTTGGGCATATTTTATATTTATCTGGAGACAGATGTAAATGTCCCACACTTATGGAAAGCCCTTAATGGAACCTTCTCTGGGTCCAGACTCCTCATCAAAAAACAAAACAAAACAAACAGAAAACCAAATCCCTAATTAAAAAATGCGCCATTTATCAGGAGCCTGTGGCTGATAGTAAACAGGACTTGCCTGTTCTGCCTTTCTATCACCAGGGGGCAGCAGAGTCCCAGAGAAAGCCACCAGGTGGCACACAGTCCCATAAATCCTTCCCAGCTGCCGGAAATTCATCCTAATCTGATTTGTAGCCTACTGGGTTTTAAACCCTGGTTTAGAAACTATTTCAGCTGTTGCGCAGGAGACATTTTATCCAGAGGAGTCAAAGGTCATTCCGATATCAGCTATAATTAAAGAACCTTTGACCACACCTACTGTTTTTAAACCACTCTGGCTTCTAATTAAAACCATTACGGTTTGAAGTTTTGTTAACCCCCAAAAGACTGTTTTAAGGTCGCCCTGCAGTTTAATTTTTGAAATGCTACCTTGCCACTGAGAGATCCTGCCGGTTCCCCATCCAAGTTGAAAGGAAGTTCCCTGGGTGGAGTTGAAGCCTGCAATTCTGCCAGGGGTGGGTGGGAGCTCCTGGTGGGGGAGGGGCTGCTAGTATTGCTTGGAATTGGTTGCCTCAGTTAGGCCAAGATTGCATTGTGTTAATAATACACACTTTTGATTAGCTGTTTAATGTTTGAGCGGTGAGTCTCAGTCATGTGATTTTGCCCCTAGGACACATTTGGCAGTCGGAAAGCATGTTTAACTGTCACAAATGGAGAGAAACTTCTCACTGTTGGTCTGATTATGAGGATAAAGGCTACGTGTCACTGAGCAGAGGCTCTTTCATGACTGAATAAATGATGGCGTGGACAGGCCCACCCTCGAGCAGAGCAGCATGGCCTCCTGTTTAAGCCAAGCTGCTCAGACACAGACATTTGCAAACCCTGACAGATAACCCCACCAAACTGGAAGGTCACAGCGCTGTCCCCTTCAGAATGAAGCATGGGAACTGAGACTTAATCCATTAATCATGTGGCAGACACCTCCCCAAAGCTAGAGGACGAAGGAGGGAAAATCCTAGTGAAAACCAGTGAGCAGGGCTCAAGGTTTGGGGCATATTTGGTGAGGGAGAGAGAAGACTGGCTGCAGAAAAAGGCTGCAGGGAACTGAGCAATGTAGTGTGTGTAGGCAGAACTCCAGAAAAG
This sequence comes from Onychomys torridus, assembly GCF_903995425.1. Classification (NCBI taxonomy): domain Eukaryota; kingdom Metazoa; phylum Chordata; class Mammalia; order Rodentia; family Cricetidae; genus Onychomys; species Onychomys torridus. The sequence continues at coordinate 49,804,480 of NC_050465.1, forward strand.
CTGGCTTTTCTTCAACTTAAAAGACCATCTGGTCTCTTAGGAGCACCAGTCAAGATAACCCTCAATACAAAATATGAGATTTATAAGAAAATGTGTTGTGGGATATCTGTCCATTGTGTGAAGATATATTTGATGTGATTGGGGTAATAAAAAGCTAAACTACCAATAGCTAGGCAAGAGGTATAGGCAGGATTTCGGGGGAGAGAAAGGAAGAGGAGGAGAATCTAGGCACACAAGAGATGCCAAGAGACACAGAGAAGAAACAGGAGGTACGAGATGGAAGAGAGGCAAGGCCACATGACAGAATGCAGATTAATATAAATGGGTTAATATAAGTTATAAGAGCTAGTTAGGAACAAGCCTAAGCTATAGGCTGAGCTTTTATAATTAATAAGAAGTCTCCGTGTTGTTCTTTGTGAGCTGGTGACCCACAGAAAAATCCATCTACCAAAAGGTACCTTGCCCAACCTGCTCACTGATGCATCCCTGACATTCAACCACATCGTTTGAAAGAGGAAAAGAAGGAGCAAGTAAGCAGTCCTGTGGTCAGGGAGAGGGCTGTGATTCCTGCACAAATCCAGGGAACTTGGAACTCAGCATGAGTCAGGTGTTGAGGTGGGTGCTGGAACTTCTGTGACCCATGGCTTATACAGTATAGTCTGGAGGTACAAGAACAGAGGATAAATAACTGTCCTGTGTCTATGACCATGGCCATGCCCTGACCTCCTTCTGAATCCTTCCAAACTGCCCTGTGTTTGTGACCCATTGTTTACACGCTATCATCTACAGGTAAGGAAACAGGGTGGGCACCTGTCGTGTAGTTGTGTTTCTGGTCTGGGGTCAGCACCTGACTCCCTCCCAAATCCAAATGGGAGACATTTGGGACAATGAGACAAGAGACAGTGAGCAGAAGGTCAGGGGTGGGTAAGCATGCTGGTTCATCCCCGCCCCCCCAAAAAAAAAATATTTCCAGTGGTAAAGGGATCATAGCTAGTATTTAAATTCTTACTGAGTGTTCACACATTCATAAATGGTGAGAATGGAACCAGCTTTAAAAATCATTCAGAATAATTTTGTTTTTCACATACAGGACCCCATGAAGCCCAGGCTGGCCCAAATTCCCTATGTAGCCAAGGATGACCTTAAACTTTTGACCTCCTGCCTCCATTACCTAAGTGCTGGGATTTCAGGTAGCTCTCACTGGATCATCTGCTGGTGATGCCCAAGAAGCTAGTGGGAGAGGTGCATGTGGGAGGTGGGCTTTTTATCATGAGCAGAAGCCTCATGGACCTGCTCCTCATTCTGGATGGTCGAATGCAGAGTGTGGCTTGCTCGGTGCACGTGACTGAGAACATGGCTGAGAAGTTGCAGTGGGCAGAAACAATGAGCTGGACTCCTAGCCCAGTGCTCTCTCTGCTGCCAGACCTAGCCACCCACAAAACTCACCGGCAGTTCCGACGTGCTACTCCACTTCAAAGGGGGGGCATTTTACAAGCACGTGTGACTCAAGATGTGACTTCATCTGGTTTTTACCTTTATTAAAATTAGAATTATTGCCAGGCAGTGGTGGCACACATCTTTAATCCCAGCACTCAGGAGGGAGGTGGATCTCTGAGTCTGAGGCTAGCCTGGTCTACAGAGCCAGTTCTAGGGCAGCCAATGCTGCACAGAGAAACCCTTGTCTCAAAAAACAAAAACAATACAATTATTTATTTGTAGGGGATAGACACTTGTGCGCCATAATCATTCATGTGGAGGTCAGAGGGCAGCTTGCAGGAGTGTGTCCTCTCCTTCTACTACATAGATTTGGGGAACTGAACCAGGGGGTTGGGATTGACTGCAGGAGCCTTTATTTGCTGAGCAATCAGAATATCTCAGTTTTTACTTTTGGACCTAAAATTGTTATTTAATCTGATGCCTGAAAATATATCATTGTGAATGTATATGCTAAATAATCTCATTCAGGGGTTGGGAATGTAGCTCAGTTGTAGAGTGGATGCCTAGCATGTAGAAGACTCCAAGTAGAGTCCCCAGCAAACACACACACACACACACACACACACACACACACACACACACACACCTATAAAGAGCTATGAGCTAAGTGTTGGAAATGTATGTTAGTGGTAGAGCATTTGCTTAGCATATACCCATAAACAGGCCCCAAGTTCAGTCCCTAGCATGTTCATATGCCTGGTATGAATAGTCCCATATCACCCTTACCTTGGTAGAATCAGGATTGGCAGAAGAATGAACCCCGTAAATTCTAAGGACTTCCTCAACTGGGATACTGTTCTGGGAAATAAAAACAATGTGTTGTCATATTGTGGCTTGTTCTTGATTAAAAAGCAGAATTCCTAGCCCTCCAGTGGTTCTAGTACAGGACAAGGTAGCACAGCTACTACAAAATAATTTCTAGATGAAGGGGTAAACAAGTTTTCTAGACACTAATATCTCTCATCATTTTTTTTTTCTTGTCTCCCACAACTATTTTTTGCAATACAGTATGGAAGCCAAATTTTCTATTATGCATTTAAAATCATAAATTTTACTGTTAATAAACCCTAGGCATTTAGAAGCAATATTGAAGACATGTAACTATGCATTAGTACCAAAATGGGCTTAGAAGTCATATGATAAAGCTGGGTGTGGAGGGATCTGAACACTCGGGAGTCAGAGGCAGGTAGAGCTCTGCGAGTTTGAGGCCAACCTGGGCTACAGAGTCAGTTCCAGGATAGTCAGGGAAACCTTGTCCTGAAAGGGCAAAAAATAAAAAGAGGGTTGGGGATTTAGCTCAGTGGTAGAGCGCTCGCCTAGCAGGGTTCAATCCTCAGCTCAAAAATAAAATGAAATAAAAAGAAAGGAAGGAAGGAAGGAAGGAAGGAAGGAAGGAAGGAAGGAAGGAAAGAAGGAAGGAAGGAAAAGGAAGACGCTCGGGATGTCTGCATACAGTGTTCTTCCCCTCACCATTAAGACTCCAGCGTAAGATGATAAGATCACCGCTTCTCGCTCTTTTCGGTTTGGATACAGAGGTCTGCCATGAAGTGGCGTTTTCCTAAGGGGAAATATGGATAGAGAAGAGTTGGCGGTTGGGGGGTGCGCTTGTGTTTATGGAGGACAGAGAGGCCATCCTCAGATGTCACTCCTCTGGAGCCAACCCACCTTGTTTTTTGTTTTTAGTTTTTTTGGAGACAAGGTTTCTCTGTGTAGCTTTGCGCCTTTCCTGGAACTCACAGAGATCCACCTGCCTCTGCCTCCAGAGTGCTGGAATTAAAGGTGTACACCACCACCGCCTGGCTCCACCTTGGTTTTTGAGTCAGGGTCTCCCACTGGACCTGGGGCTCAGCAAGTAGCCTAGGCTGCTGTCAAACACCAGGGATCCACATCTATGCCTCTATAGTGCTGTGATTATAAATGAATGCCCCCATGCCCAGTATTTTATGTGGGTTCTGGGGATCAAACTCCAGTCCCCTTGCTCACATGGTAAGCGCGGGCTGAGCCGTCTATCTTCCAGGCTCCTACACTTGTTCTTTTTGATACTTGCTAAGGTTGTGACGCTAATCCGTAAGTGGCCAGCAACGACTGTGTATTATCCACTTTTAAAATAGGATTAATATGATTGATTTTTCTGTCTTTGAAAAACCTACTTTGAATTTCCAACAAAGTGATGAATTTTTCTTTTTTGTCTGTTTTTACTAAAGCTATCACAAATGCTGAGTGGCACCATGGTGGCTGGTTAGGGCTTTGCTAGCAGGTATCCATCCCGCTTCCCATCATCTGCTTGGAGGAACCTGCCTTACTTTATTGTAAGCTTGCACACCTTTAGGGAGGCTGGAAATACCCCTAGATTCTGTGAAGGAATCTGACTGGTGTGTTCCACGTCCAGAGGATTCGGGAAACAGAGACATTGAGACACATGCCATGCCTGCTTATTGTTTGTTTAAATCTGTCCTGGTTTGGACTGAACCTTGTTATGACTCTAATAGTGTGCACCTGGGAGAAAGAGACTGGAGGTAGGAGCCGGCAGCATCAGGTGAGGTGGTTTTTGTTTTGTTTTTTAAATCATATTTATTTAGTGTGTGGGGTGGGGGAGAGAAGGCAGAGAGGGAGAGAAAGATCACATTGTGTGTGTGTGTGTGTGTGTGTGTGTGTGAGAGAGAGAGAGAAGAGAGAGAGAGAGAGAGAGACAGACAGACAGAGACAGAGACAGAGACAGAAAAGAGAGGGAGAGAGAAGAGAGAGAGAGCTTGCCTCACTGTGGAACACCTGTGAAGGTTAGACGACACTTTGAGGGAAGTTGCTCTCTCTTCCCACCCCATGAACTCCAGTGGTTGAATTCCGATAGTCAGGCTTGTTGGCAAGTCCTTTGCCTACAGAGACATCTTATCAGTCTGAGCTGGAATTACTGAGCCTAACAGTCCAGTTCACAAACTTTTCAGCTCTAGGGGCAATTCAACTTGCCTCCCCCAGCTTCTCCCATCCTCTCCATGTCTCGTCTCCCACTCCCCCTCACTCTGGTTCCTTCCCTAAGCTGGTTCAAACGGGATTTTCTGCTTATTCCTGTCAGTTCCTAACCGTGACCTTGAGCCAGGACCACGGGATAGAAACAGTATCTGGACTTTGGAATGAGCTATTCCTCGTGGCCTCTCAGTTCCCTGTCTGACCAGTCGGATGCACCTGCTGAGTCACTAGCTTGAAGGAAAATGCTGATAAGCCTGGGGAGGAAATGATTGAACAGACTCCAGCACTTAGCTGCTTACAGACTCCAGAAACTGTAAGATTGTCCTCGGGAAGCAATGCCAGGCTTTACCTACAGAACTGACTAAGAATAATAGCTTGAAGTCATGTGAGCTTCTCAGGAAGAGCAGCCCGTGCAAGATTTTTTTTTAAATGTACTTGACAGAAACCAATGATTAGAAATACAAACTGTGTAAGCATACCTATGGCATCCTCAAACTGCAACTGTAGCATGTCTTCAGCTTCTGGCTGGAGAAGTTTGCCTTGTGTTTGTATGTCAGAGTGCCTCATAAGAAGACGCCAGATAGGGCTGGAACTCCCTCCATCAACAAGAGTCATGTTTTAAAAGGGAAAACCGCAAGGGCTGAGGAACAGTCTCAGTAGGCAAGGTGCTTTGTCCTGTGCAAGCATGAGGACCTGAGTTTGGAACCCTCCCCATCATCCATGTCAAAATCTGGGCATGGTGGCACATCCTGCAATCCTAGTGCTGGGGAGATGGCCATGGGGACAGGAGGCACCCTGGAGTTCGCTGGCCGGCTAGGCTTGCTGGTGGCGAGCTCCAGATCCAGTGGGAGCTCTCTCAAAAACTAAGGTGAAGAGTGACAGAGGAAGACACTGACATTGACCTCTGCCCTCTGTCTATACCCACATCCATACACAGGAATGCGCGTACATGCTTATCTCCCTACCCACATTGAATAGATAGATTAAAAAGAAAAGCATGGAACATATTTTAGCTTACACTTTCTCCCACTGGAGCCAACTTAAGTCTTCTGAGGGATCTAGCCATTGGCAAGCAACACTGATGGCCAAGTCATAGTGGGCCTGGAAGCAGAAAACAGAGAGCAGAGGGCATGGGTTCAGATCCAGGCAAAGCACTTCCCCGGACAATGGCATCACTAAGCCATGTTCCAACTGGGGTGGGGGGGGGCGATTCTTATTTATAAGAATAGCTCAGCTAGAGCTATTTCAGGATTTGTGGCCTCACATTGGGATTGACAAGGGTTTATTCTTGGGTGAGTTGTTGATGAGCATTGGGCCTCCCTCTCCTTAGGTTTTAAAAAGGCAAAAGGAGAGGGTGAAGAGAGAAGGCTACTGAGAACATTTGCTGATCTTGTTTGGTGTTAGAAATACACTCACAGGGGACAGGGGAGGTGTGGGAATGTGGAGGGAGGTCCTGTGGTGCTTGCCTGGGCACATAGAAACAATCCTGGAAGACTTCACTGAGGAAGCATCCTCAGAGCTAGGGCTTATAGGAAAGGGGGATTTCTGCAGATGGGGAATATCATTCCAGGGGGACATGGCATGAGCAACGGGCCAGAAAGACCTGACTGACAGATGGATAGCCTCACACCAAGCACAAAGCAGGGTCAATTTTTCTGTTGATGCTTATCACGGCAGCAACCCTTCCCCAGGTCATCTGTAAGCTCTTACTTAATAAACATGTTTACCACTTACTATCAACATTTCCTTTTCCTCCTTATATCCAGGAAAGGGAAGGTTGGTCTGGGTTTGGTTAAGGTTCTAAGAATTTCTACATAATGCAAAGATGCCCTCCAGGGACCCAACAAAAGTAAAATGTTGACTTAAATAATAAATAAGGGGCTTAGACCATGGTCATCTGTTGAAACCTCATCTGGAGTCTGATATCTGGACCAGTCACACTGGTCATGCTCTTTGGAAATATAAGCACCCAGCCCTCCCCACCACCTCCAGAATCAAAATAGCTCTGTAATAATACCTCATTAAAGTTTGAGAAGTACAGCTCTGTAACTTCCTGTGTGGTGTGTGCACACAGACAGGCAGGCTTAACTACAAACCCTGGCTTTACACAGAGGGAAACTGAGGAAAAGAGACACATCCCTCTTAGCGCAAGGATGGCTTGTGGGCAGGGGGTCAACTGGAGTTTACTGATTTCTTTTAGATTAAATCTTTCTGCAGTTTCTTTACTGATTCTGTGGAGAGAGCTAGCAGAACTTCACGTGAGCCCGGACTCAGTACGAGTCACGAAAAGGATTCTGGGGTCACGTGTCACTTTGCCTTTATGGCGCTAATGCAAACGGCGACAGTTGATTAGAGCTGAAGACTGCGCTATTGCTAATTTTGTGGAGGTCTTTAACACTGTGTGTTAACATTTTAGCTTGCAGTCATTTGTTTTTAATCTTTTCTCACCTATGTTTATTTTCTTATTCTCTTTCTGCTTTCTAGTTAGTGGGTGAGATGATCACAGGGACAACCTCAGGATGTGGAAAACTTAAGGACGAGGATGGGGTGCCTGCGTGCATACGGATGTGTGTGTGTGTGTGTGTGTGTATGGTATTACATATACATTTGATCCCTGTTCTGTCCCCTTATTACATACAGAAAGGCAATGGGAGTTGCACCAGCATGACATTCTTTACCATCTCATCTAGAAAGGTGTGTTGACCTCTTCCTTTCGGATCAAATTCATTTTCCCGAAGTCTGATGCCAATATACTCTCCCCTTAAAAGCAAGAGAGCAGCATTGAACTATGGGGAACAATATAGGGTTCCATCTTCAGAAAGAGGCTTTTTTCCCAATCCCTCCCCCCACCCCAACAAAAATGCCACAGAAGTCATTGATGGTTTAGTAGCTGTTAATATTCAATTTTGGCTTGCACAGTGATCTCCAAAGGCTATAGGTTTGAAACATCTAATCACAATGGACTTAGATCACATTTATCTTTTGTTTTGTTTTGTTTTGTTTTTGAGACAAGTAGCTTTGCACCTTTCCTGGAACTCACTTTGGAGACCAGGCTGGCCTCTAACTCAGAGATCCGCCTGCTTCTGCCTCCTGATGCTGGGATTAAAAGCGTGTGCCACCACCGCCTGGCCCACATTTATCTTAATATTAAATTCATCATTGGGAAGCAGGAAGAATGCAGAATGTCAACACACAGAAAACATTTTTCCTGCCAGGCATGGTATTACATGCCTTTAATCCCAGCAGGAGATAGAAACAGATATACCACCTATGGGCGTTTATACTCCAAGAGAGGCTATAACATAAAAGAATGTGTTTTTTTTAAAATATTTCCCGGGCTGGAAAGATGGCTCAGAGGTTAAGAGCACCAACTACTCTTCCAGAGGTCCTGAGTTCAATTCCCAGCGACCACATGGTGGCTCACAACCATCTGTAATGAGATCTGGAGCCCTCTTCTGTATACATAATAAATAAATAAATCTTTTAAAAAATATTTCCCACAGAACACACTAGCATTGGGCATTCTGCCTGGAGTTAGCATGGTCAGCAAGGAAATATTTATTAATTTATTATTATTATTTAATTAATTAATTCATTCATTCATTCATTTGAGACAGGGTCTCTGTGTAGTCACGGCTGTCCCAGAACTTGTAGACCAAGCCAGCCTTGAATTCAGAGATCCACTTGCCTCTGCCTTCCATAGTGCTGGGATTAAAGGCATGCATCACTACACTTGTCAGAGTTGGCGTTCTTAACTACTGTTTGTTTTTTCTTGTTATATTGGCTTCCAAACCTGGATGTGTAAAGACGAGTGAATTCCACACATGCTTATTCCAGCATCTCTTAAAAATCTAGTAGAAGACAATCATCTTTACAGGCAGACAAAGGACATTTGGTGGAATCTATGATAAGGTCTTTGATGAAAAAAGAAACATTAGTGTTGTGCCAACAATACATACAAAATAAAATATGACTTCTTGGCCGGGCGGTGGTGGTGCACGCCTTTAATCCCAGCACTCAGGAGGCAGAGCCAGGCAGATCTCTTTGAGTTCGAGGCCAGCCTGGGCTACAGAGTGAGTTCCAGGAAAGGCACAAAGCTACACAGAGAAACCCTGTGTCGAAAAACAAAACAAAACAAAACAAAAACAAAAAACAAAAAAAAAAAAAACCACAAAAAAACCCAAACAAACAAACAAACAAAAATGACTTCATGTTATATGATCTGTGATTATTTTTAAATCAACATTTTTGAAGTACCAGGTTGAAGAAAGACTGAAGGGGATGGAGAAAATGTAGGAGAAACTTGGTCTTTGTCAGTCAAGAAAGTTTAGAAGTCAAGAAAAAGGAGATGCGTTATTTGGTTGTTAAGCTTGGCAACAGAAGTAGCAGAGACTCTGGTTCGAATGCTGGGCCCTAGGGCACATCTAGGCATCTACAGCTTTTGCCAGTAGGTGCTCCACCTTTCAGCGGTGCATCCTGTCCCCCTAGACTTTGGGGGTGCTTTGCTCTGCCATGTTGCTGCAGAAGCATTTTCCCAAGAGACTTTGCGTCCTGCCCTGCGCCACATGTGCCTGCCTGGCAGAGACAGAGGCCAGAGCATCTGCCGGCTTTCTCCCACAGAGCAGAGAGATCCCTCCTTAGCTTTTTGTCCACCCGCCAATATCCAGACCATCTGTGACAGCGCTCCAAACGCGAGGGTCAGAAACGGAAGTTATTTATTTCAGCGATACTCACAGCAACCTTTTCACCTCCTGCTTGACAAGCCTCTTTTCCATGGCGGGAGGCCGGGGCTGAGCAGGTTACCCCGTAGCTTGCGCTCCACCTGATAGGCTTTAGGAAGAGCAATTTCTGCCAAGCCTAGAAACTACAGCAGCAAATCAGAGAGAATATGAATTAGGGATGCTGTTGCTACAAATACCCGTTGTGGAATCCGAGGCTGTGGAAGGGATCCAAGAGCATCCAGCATGCAGACCTTCTCCTATCCAGCAAGTGCCACGTCAGAAAGTGACCTGGAGACTAGCCCTGGACCTTGTGCCCATCTGACAGCTCATTCCTTAAGTTTTAATTGCAAGAAATAAATGTATTAAGTCACTTAATTTGTGTGTGCCTTTGAAGTGCAGGTGCCCGTGTGCCAGGGCCTAAGTGTGGAGGTTGGTTCTCTTGTGACGTCACCCAGGGATGGAACTCAGGTCCTCAGACCTCAGGATAAGTATTTTGCTTACGTATGTTTAAGTATTTTAGCCTGCTGAGCCATCTTGCTTGCCTTCTCTCAAGTTCTTCTCACATTCACTGTGTGCTTATTCTCCCACTAAGCTAGGTTCTGAAACAGGGGTGGTTCATGTAGCCGTTGAGAAGGCTCTTTGGGCAGAATCACTCATACAGACAGGCTGACTTGTGGTCTGCATATATTGGGAGTGTCCTGTGTACGGTCAACACCGTGACTCTCAGTGTGTTCATGCTAGAGTGACAGCTAGCGATGGAACTGTCCGTGACTTCCCAGAGCTGTCATGGACTGTCATTTGACAGTCTACACAATAGTGGCAAATGTGTCTTCAGTGCCCACCTTGACTTTGAGCTGGAAGGGTAACGGGATCAAAGGGGGTCTGAAATCACACACACACACACACACACACATACACACACACACACATACACACACACACACACACACACACACACACACACACGTTTGTGAAAACAATCATTACTATTGAATGGGACAACTCAGAAACAAGTATGAGTACCAGCATCATCTGTAGTAATTTAAAAAGATCTGAAGCACATTGTGACGACTAGTTTGACGAATCATTGTGACTGAATCACCATTATTAGATATTTGGTTAACCGCCTTTAATCCCAGCACTTGGGAGGCAGAGGCAGGTGGATCTCTGTGAGTTCAAGGCCAGTCTGGTCTACAGAGTGAGTTCCAGGACAGCCAGGGCTGCACAGAGAAACCTTGTCTTGAAAAAAAAAACAAAAAACAAACAAACAAAAAAACCAAACCATACCAAACAAACAAACAAAAACATTATTCTGGGTGTTTTTATAAAAATTGTTTTCTGGATGAGATAAACATTTAAACTGAGAGACTCTAAAGTATATTTCCCTCCATAATGTGAGTGAGCCTTTCCTAACTGGTTGAAAGCCTTGAAGGAACAAGGATTAACCTCTCCTAGCAAGAAGGAAATCCTCCAGCAGAGAACTTAAGACTAACTGCAGCTCTTTCTGGGGTCTCTAGACTGCTGATCTCCTTCATCAAATTCCGACTGATCAAGCCTCCCAATCATGGGAATCAGTTTCTTTAAAATCAGTCTCCCCCACTCTCTCTCTCTCTCTCTCTCTCCTGATTTTGTTTCTCTGGAGAAGATGACTGAGTTCAGATGAAACAAAAATGTTGACAGACTGTTTAAGTTGTACGTGTGATTTAAAGTCCCTCCTTTAAAAATAACTGGAGAGCCGGGCGGTGGTGGCGCACGCCTGTAATCCCAGCACTTGGGAGGCAGAGCCAGGCGGATCTTTGTGAGTTCAAGGCCAGCCTGGTCTATAGAGCGAGATCCAGGGAAAGCGCAAAGCTACACAGAGAAACCCTGTATGAGAAAACAAACAACAAACAAACAAAACTGGAGATAACTTGTTCTTCCTGCATCTGTTTCAGCCTGTGAGAAGGAGCACGTGGCTATGAAGAGGTGAAGGAGCCTTGCAGAGAAGATGCAGCTATTGCTCTGATCAGGAGAGGATGGGAAAGAATGTCACAAGTTAGAAAGGAGGCCCCGTGGTCTAGGAGAAGCCAGGTACCAGGATGGGGCATCCCCTCTACAAGTGATCGATGTGACCATGGTCAAGCTGCCTGGCTCTCTGATGTTACAAGAAACAAAAACAAAAAGCAACAAAACAAAACCAACAAACAAACAACAACAAAAACAAATAAAACAAAAAAAGCGGGTCTAGTTAACTTCTTGCCAGACTTCACCCTGACATTTTATCCTTCCATGATGGCTGCAATGTGTTAAAATTCTTTTAATTCAACAATTTATAAAAGCATAAGCTCATAGGAATTTGTTCTATTTCATTCCTGGGGGTGGGGGAGCTGTCCCCACTTTTCCCCCCAGGGTACTTGAGAAATACGTAGATAGAAATACAGAAGAAAGAGACAGTTAGAAACACAGGATAGCCTTGGGATAGCCTGGGTCAAAACCCACCATCCTTTTCTGTCTCTACTAAAGGGCTTTTTAAAGGAATGCCAAGGGGTGGAGCAAAAGACCTCCCCCCCCCCATCTCCCAGCACAGCCAAGTGCAGACCATCCCAAATGCCTGGTGACCATACATGTGGTCAAACCATCTTCTAATGCAGCCCTGCTGGGTAAAGCAAGCTCAGATCTCAGAGCTCACAAAAAGGAAGCTTTTGTGGGCTCCCACACATTCCTTAATAGAAAGTGGGCTCAATTTCTTGGCAGGAAGTGGGCTCAGTCTCTTAGCAGGAAGTGGGCTCAATACCTTGGCAGAAAGCAGGATCATTAGCTTTGAAGCTTGCATAATGAAGGTCTTAGCATTTTCTTTAACCGATTCCTGTCTTACAGCTCTGAGCAAGCCCTTTGATTTTCATACTTGGGAATTACAAATTTGCATCTTTGGTTGCTGCCACAGCTTTCTCTCAAAGTTGTATCGGATATATAATATTTTAAATTTTAACTGTGCAAGTGCCTACCACCTCCAGATCACTAGGCAGGGGTCAGGAGACCTTGAAAGACCTATAGCTGTGTCACCTTGTGCAAATTAACTCTGGGTTTTTTGCCTTTCTTCTTCTTTGGTGAGGTTCGGTTAACTGGAAATTCTCCCCCACTTGTCAGCCATTTGCATAGACTGTTCAGTTAGACTTGACTTTTGCCGCTCACTCTTTTCTGTCTATAAAGCTCTAAAGGAACCAAGATCATTACCTTGAAATACACCCAAAAGGGACACTGTTAAGATGTCAGCTGCCCCAAGCTCTAGCTTCTTTATAGAACTCAAGTGCCCCCACTCCAGGTCACAATCCCCATAGTTTAAGGAATCCTGGGCACTGTGGACTATCTGCACGCCCCAAGCAGATCCCCTCTCCACAATCCTGTCTCAGTGATATATAGATGTCTACTACGTTAGACTAGTTGCAGGCTCTTACCAACCCCCTCCCCCCGCTCCCCAGAACGTCTCACCAACTGGAGGCTAATTGTGGCCCTTCTGTTCTTCTTGGTACCTGCAGGCCGGCTTGAGCATTGGAAGGCTTGAGCTGCTGCTCAAAGTCATCCTGAACGCAGATGCTTTTGCCTGGTTGCTAGGAAACGGTGACTGGATGAAAATAGTTTTATAAACATCCTCCTGTCTCCTCCCACGCACATATAAGGGGGGTGTCGTTTATTTGAGACAGATTGTGACCCTGGCCTTTAGTTCACATATCTTTTCACCTGAATAGGCACAGGTGTACCAACTAAATGATTAATCAGGAAACGGAGATGAGAAGAGGAGGGCACTTCCCCAGGTTTTCTTTTCTCTCTCTCCCTTTCCTTCCTTCCTTCCTTCCTTTCTTCCTTGCTCCATTCCTTCCTTCCTTCCTTCCTCCCTTCCTTCCTCACTTCCTTCCTTGCTTCTTCCTTCCTCACTTCCTTCCTTGCTTCCTTCCTTCCTTCTTTCCTTTCTCCTTTTCTAAAATAGCATTTGGCTACAGATGGAGGGGTCAGAGGACCTTGCTAAAGAAGCCAGTGGAACTCCACCTCCTTCATACTTAGAGCACCCCAAGAAATCTCTTGGGGTGATTCTACTCAATGAGTATGAACACAGAGCAGTGAAAATCCTGGGAAACTGCCTCCTGGGGCCAAATCATCATGGCTGGTTAGTTTGGGGCCAATTTGACACCAACTAGAGTCATTTGGAAAGAAGAAACCTTAGTTGAGCGGTCGCCTTCATCAGATGGCCTGAGGCAAGTGTGTAAGGGCATTTTCGTGATTAATGATTAATGGAGGAGGGCCCAGACCCCTGTGGGTGGTGCCACCCTGGTCAAGTGGTCCTGGGTTGTCTAAGAAAGTAGGCTGAGCAAGCTGTGAGGAGGAAGCCAATAAGGACCATCCCTCATGGTTTCTGCTTCAGTTTCTGCCTCCAGGTTCCAGCCTTGAGCTCCTTCCCCGGCTTCCCTCCATAATGGACTCTAGTCTATAAGATGTGAAAAACCCTTTCCTCCCAGGATCATTGATGATCATTATTTTATCACAGCAACAGAAAACCAAACTAGACATAATACTACTGCTCTCCTGATGAATTGTACCCCTGCTTACACACTCTCCTTGTCCAAGGAGAGGACTTCTCTTGCTCTTATGAGAACATCTAAATGTCTAGTTGGATATTCTGCCCCCAGGCGGGGGTCGTGTTACCAACACTCCTTTCTTTGTGTTTCTGGTACTGAGAATGGAATCTAGAGCCTGTTTCTTCTAGGTAAACACTGCACCCATGAACATTATAGCCACAAACTATAAACACTTCTATTAATCATCACTTTCCTGTCTCTTAGTTATGTTGCAGAGGAAAAGTATTTTTCCTCGTGAATAGCCAATTTCCTGGCTGAGGACTTCCTAATAATAGACTGAGAAATAACAATAAGAGAAAGGCATTAATGCAGCTAATATGTTTTATATGACATAAGATATTTCATAATCAAATGAAGACACAAAGAAACAGGTAGTCTGTGTGTTTTCATATTGAGTTTGGAAGAGTGGACAGTGTTAGCATTTCCGGCATCACCTCGCCAGCCCCAGGGCCCTATGGCCGCACATGCGCTGTCAGTATTCAGGCAAACGCTTAGTCCAGTCTGTGCATGTGCTGCGTGGCTGCGTAGTCTCTAAGCACATGCACTAAATTCCCTCATTAAAGGCAAACCCCTCCCCTTCTCTCTTCCACAGCTTCTTTGTCTTCTTCTGCACCCCCTTCTCTCGCCCCATCCGGCTCCATCTCTCTTTCTCTTCCTGCAGCTTCTGGTCTCCAGAGGCCATCCTGTGCCTCCTTTGTCTCCCCTTCTCTCCCTTCCCCCTAATAAAATCCTCCACGTGAGCCCTGTCGCGTGGTGTGTCTGTCTGCGCCTCCTGCCATTTTATAACAGACAGTCACTGTGAAATATGAGTGACAGAGATTCTGTGATCTTGCGGTGATACCCTGGGAGACTTAAACCGAGCCGGCTTGCTCAGGTGCTTCTCTGCTCCTCTGTCACTGGCTCCCCTCCAGATCAGGAGGCCACCTGTCACCTGAGAATTTAGGCTCTACTTCAAGTGAGAACTGGTAGCTAATTGCTTGCTTTGGGGAGAAGGTAACAGTGACCTTCCTGTTGCTATTGCTTCCTCAAAGCCAACATGCCAGGGTCCTCATTTCCCTGAAGGGTCTCATGTCAGAAAACTGTTTGCTTTCTTCTTTACATTTTATCAGAGGGGCCTAGGATTGGTAGAGAATAGATAATCTCTCCTATAACCAGATGGCTGTGTTTTCAGCATTTGGATTCGGTGTGTGTGGTGATGGGTCACCTATGTGTACATGCCCACAGCATACAACAAACCATTATATATGAATGGAGTATTTCCTTCATAAAGGGACGCACTTGTATCAACTTCACTGTGGAAAGAAAAGACCAAACATTCTAGGGTAACGAGGAGAAATAAGCCTACACTAGGATTTAGACATGTCTGGGCACATCCAGACAAGTCTGGAGGATTAGTGACTGTGGGAGCATCCAGATTCCATTTGGATCAGTGCTTCTAACTTTGGCTGTGTGGTCCACCTGAGAAACTTTTAAAACTCCCAGAACCATTACCTTTGAATCTCTGAGAGTAAGATCAAGCCATTGTTTTCCGTACCTTTCCACAAGGGCTCTGATACACAAGGAAGGTTGATGGTCACGGATGCATGTCCGAGACAGAGGAATGTAACAGGAATCTTAAAGGTCTTATTAATGAAATCAAACCTGAGGCCGGTAATTCGGGTGAATGCTGGAAGATCAGAGAAGCAGAACAAGCCACAGCTATCTCACCTTGCTAGTTCCTCAGGTGATCCTTTTTCCTCAGGGTGGAAGCTTCTGAGTCCTCCTCCACATGGATCTCAGCTGAACTGTGCTGCTCCAAAATCTGAATGCTTATCCAGCCAAAATGCTTAACTAACTACATGCTTTACTCACTTTAGTTCCTGGTCCTCATGCCTTATATGCCTTTCTCTTTCTGCCCCCACTCCCTGGGATTAAAGGTTGGGTTTCTGGGATTAAAGGCATGGGTCTTGAACACACAGAGATCCACCTGGCTCTGCCTCCCAAGTGCTGGGATTAAAGGCATGCACCACCACCGCCCAACTTTTGCTATGGCTTGCTCTGACCCATTTTCCAGCCACCATTTCTGGCTCTGTTCTAGTGTCTGTCTGTTCTCTGACCCCAGATAAGTTTATTTCAGGGAACACACAATATTTTAGGGAACACAATACCCACCACAGAGGAACATCTGGGTGGAAGGTGCTTCATCACCACACAACTGCACCATACTTTAGCTGAGGGCAACTTCTCTTCATTTCCTTAAAAGAGAGAGAGAGAGAGAGAGAGAGAGAGAGAGAGAGAGAGAGAGAGAGAGAGAGAAATGGGAAACAAGGATGTCAGTGTCACATCTTAGAAGTGACCTCCTCTCCCATGCTTATACTAAGTTCCTTTTTTAAAAATCAAAATATAATTGCATCATCTCTCCCCTTCCTACCTCTCCCATGGCCCCCTCATAAGTTCATGGCCCCTTTTTCTTTGTTTTACACACACACACACACACACACACACACACACACACACATTTGCTCTGTTTAGTGTTACTTGTATGTATCTGATTTCAGGGATGACCACTTGGTGTTGGATAACCAATTTGCCAGGGAGAGGGCTGGCTCCTCCTGAGGGAAGACTATTTCTCCTGCTCTCTGCATTCCTCAGTTGCATGTCATTCTTTGTTGTTTAGGGGTGGGGCCCTGTGAGATCTCCCCCCTTCCACGTTGGCATGTCTATTGATGTAGCACTGCTTCATTTCTGCAGCCATATTACTGAGGTATCGTGGCTGAAGCTACCCTGTCATTTCTAGGAGACACAATCCCACAGCATAGTTCCTGGTCCTCTGGCTCTGATATAGTCTCTGCCTCCTTTTCCGTGATGTTCCCTGAGCCTTAATGTGCAGGAGTTGTGTTGTAGATGTATTCACTGGAGCTGGGCATTCTAAGATCAGTTCTTCTCTGAATTTTCACCAGGTTTGTTTTCCTGTAATGGTCCCCTTCTGTTGCAAAGAGAAGGTTGTTTGTTTTTGCACTGGAGAATGCATGTGTGTGTGTGTGTGTGTGTGTGTGTGTGTGTGTGTGTGTGTGTGTGTGTCTGAGCTACACTTATCTGTGAGTATAAGAACATGTATTTAGAATGCAGCTAGGAATTATGTGGGTTTAGTACAGGTAGTAAGTTCTCTTCTAAGGTCCATGACCTCACTAGACTGTTGTGGAATATTAGCTGAAGATGTGTTAAATTCATTTATGCTGTGGAGCACTTGTTTAATGATGCTAAGATGTGTTGCATTTCTTAAAAAATTTTAAATGTGTTTTATTTTCTATCTGTGTATGTACATACACACATGCTCAAGTCTTGGTGTGCATGTGGAGGTCAGAGGACAGACAAGTTCCAAAAGTTAGTTCTCTTTACATCATATGGGTTCCAGGGCCTGAACTCAGGTCACCTGGTGAGGTGGCAAGCACCAGCTTGATGGCCTGAAACTTGGCTTTTTAACAAGACTGAATAAAAGTGTGGTTTGGGGAAACAACTTTAATCTTCATTGTGTGAGAGATTACAGGCATAATAAATTAAAAGTTATATGTTAAACCAAAATTTCCTTTATACAAAGAATTAAAATACAATCACATTTCTAAAATGAAACCATAAGTATACAGTTATACTTGTAAGTAAGTTAACTCAAAAGCTATAAAGAGAAACATCAATGAAGCAAAAGTATGAATGAAGACACTCCTGGATTCCCACTTTGCATCGAGCATCAAAAACTACCAATCTTATAGTCTTTTTCTTGTGCATTACTCTGTATCTACATTCTCTGCATCTGATTGGACCCCTGGACTTCATCTCATTTTCGGTGTGACACTCTCCACAAATATATATCATTGGCTGCAGCTTTGGGGGTTGAATGTCTTTCTGGGTGTCTATTGTTAGTGCCTCGGTACTTCAGAGAAGCTTCTGTGTACATTCAAAACCTTTTCCCTGTGTTGCATTCTTTTATGTTGCATTTGCTTAACTCTGTGAAGCTGTGTTACTGTGTCTGCCTGAAAGACCTGATTGGTCTAATAAAGAGCTGAACAGCCAATAGCAAGGCAGGAGAAAGGATAGGAGGAGCTGCCAGACAGAGGGAATATATATATATAGAGAGAGAGAGAAGAGAGGGGTAAGAAAGAGGAGAGGTAGACAGCAGGGGCCAGACACCCAGTTATATGGCCAGCCGCACAGAAGTAAGAAGTAAAGAACGGTATATAGAACAGAGAACTGTAAAAGCCCAGAGGCAAAAGGTAGATGGGGTAATTAAGAAAAGCTGGTTAGAAACAAGCAAACCTAAGGCTGGGCATTTATAAGAAAGAGTAAGTTTCCATGTATTTATTTGGGAGCTGGGTGGCAGGCTCCCAAAGGGAAAAACAAAACCAAAACCAAAAAGCTAACAACTACACTCATCCCAGGTAGTTGGCTAGATTTCCAGTACCAGGCATGATTTCCCTCCTGTTGAGTGATCCTTAAGTCCAATTAGACAACTGTTGATTGCCGTCAAGATATGAGCATCACGATTATACCCTTAAGATATCTCGACATGCTGGCTATTGTGGGTCATAGGTGACACAGCTGGGTAGGAATATTGGTTGCTTCCCTCCATCGGCAGCTTGCACAGAACCTTCTGGAAATGTGAAAGCTGGTCCTCAGGGAAGAAGCTTTTAGGCTGGATCCAGGAGGAATCCTGAGTCCTGTGCTAAAGTGCATGGTGTCTTCAGCAACAGAGGCTTACTTTCAATTTCTGGCAGAAAACCAAGGGCAACAGCAGTAACCTATGTTGTTCTGGAGTCTCCTGGACAACCCTGACATACAACTTGAAAGGGGGTGTCTCATGCCTGATACTGGGGTTTCTGTTAGAGAGTCTATGGTTCTTGGAGGGGAGCACTGTCAACCCAAGTGTGATAACTTCATTTAAACTGTACATGTACACACACACACACACACACACACACACACACACACACACACACACTGGTGTGTGTTATATGTAATTTTAGATAAATACAAAGTAATATAATTCCTTGTGTCTGCCTTTTCAGACATCCTTAGTGTTATTTTTCTCTCTTCCCTCCCTTCCTTTTATAATTTCCTCCTTTTCTTTCCCAATTAAAGCTACTCCCTGTGTTTTCTCATTTTCTCCCATATACTAAGTTCTGTTTGTTTGTTTATTTTGTTTTGTTTTTTTTTGAGACAGGGTTTCTCAGTGTAGCCCTGCCTGTCCTAGAACTCACTTTGTAGACCAGGACGGGCTCGAACTCACAGAGATCCACCTGACTCTGCCTCCCAAGTGCTGGGATTAAAGGTGTGTGCCAACACTGCCCAGCTCATGTACTAAGTTCTTAAAAGTAGGATTTTCATTTTACTTTTAAAGTAAAAAACTTTGGGCTACAGAGATGTCTCAGTCAGTTAAGTGTTTGCTGTTCAAGCATGTGGACCTGCGTGTGAGCTCCAGCATTTGTACAAAAAAAAAACTGAGTGTGTGAGCTTATAATTCCAGCACTGGGGAGGCAGAGACAAGGTCCCTCTGTGGCTTGCCTGGCAGTCAGTCTAGGCAAATGGGTGAAATCTGCGTTCCTTGGGAGATCCTGTGCCAAAAAGTAAGGTGGGGGATGGTAAGATGACTCAGTAAGGAAGAGAGCTTGCTACTGGTCCTGATGTCATGAGTTCAATCCCTGCATCCCACAGTAGGAGAGAACTAACTCTCAAAAGTTGTCCTCTGGGTTCCACACACACTGTGGAACCTGTGCATCCACACTTATATTGACGTACACCACACACACACCAATATAATAAATATAGATTTTAAAATAAGATGAAGTTCAATTGAGGAGGAAGCCTCAATTGAGGCCAACCTCTGGACTTATACTCATCCACACATGTGTGTACATACATGATCATGTTCACAGACACATAAATGAAAATAACTTGCTCTTAGACAAGAACACAATGATAACTGTTGAAGCAGGGTCTTTCAACCCCTCCATCAGGATTAGTAAATGGTTTTCTAAAGTCCTTTTCTCATTTTGTTGTTTCTTTATGGAAGGTATTTACAATGGATGACTGTCCTCTTAGGTTGTCTGAGAAATGAGATCTGACTTGTTCCACCTGCCAGCTGTTTCCAGAACATCAATGACCATAAGGAAACATGTAGCCAGAAGGTCTTTTAGGTCCCACCCAGCCCCATGGTCCCTCGGCCACTTATAAAATAATCATTCAGAGGCTCAATATTAACTACCAATTGCATGGCCTATGGCAGGCTTCTTGCTAGCTAGCTCTTACAACTTAACCCATTTCTATTTATCTATAAGTTGCCATGTGGCCGTGGCATTACCAGTCTGCTGGCATCTTGGTGGCAGCTCAAATCTCTCCCTGCTCTCCTTTCTTCTCTCTGTCTATCTGTTTGGATTTCCCATCTGCCTCTAAGCTGCCTTGCCATAGGCCAATGTAGCTTTATTTGTCAACCAATCAGAGCAACACATGTTCAGAGCATACCAAAAGACATTCCACAGCAAAGACATGTGTTAGCCATCTTCTCTTCTCTGCGTGCCTGTTGAAGACACACCCCTTGTCTTATTTCTTTTCCTACAATTCTGTAAGTCACACTCAGAGTCTGACCCATGACAGTCAAGTGCCCTCCCACTGAGCAGCACTGCACCATTCCCACCAGCCCCATCCTTCATGAGAACAGTGAACTTGTCTCATGGCTTCCTGCTGGCGACATCTCTGTCTTTATAGACTTGATCTCTGTTGGGAAGGAGGAGGAAAAAGATTATAAAGTCAGAATTGGTTATAAAAGTTAGAGACTATTTTAAGCCTTGAAGTTAATAGAGAAAGTGTTTAAGTCTTAATTTCATATAAATGGTCTGTTTACAAAATAGTGAAAGGAAGGAAAATAGGATCTGGAATTTTTGGCTTGATTGCTTGCTTGCTTCAGCTCTGGTACAGATAGAAATGATGTCACGTGTAGGGTGAACGTAAGTGGGGGCCAGTGGGCCCACTTCCCTGTTCCCTTTTCCCTCCTCTCCACTGCAAGATACATTTAGCTTATTAGATATACCAGCTATTAAATCACCAATAAGGGCTGGGTGGTGGTGGTGCCAGGCGGATCTCTGTGAGTTCGAGGCCAGCTTGGTCTACAGAGCGAGACCCAGGACAGGCCAAAACTACACAGAGAAACCTTGTCTCCAAAAAAACAAAAACAAACAAAAAGAAAACCCGCCAATGATAGAAATGTTATGCTGTAGAAACAGCATGCTCCAAAATATCACCTATTGCATTTAAATATAAATGCACTTGCTGATACAGCAAATGAAATTTAGCCTAGTCTTATCACCTCTAACTGAAGACTGGGGCTTTTCTTTCTCTACCAGCTGGTCTGGCTGTAGGGGGAACGCAGGGCAGGGAGGAGAACTTGGGCTATTCAGGGAGACAGGTATTCATGGCACCTGAGTTGGAATCATGGAATCATAGGTTGCGAGCATCAGAAGGGATCTGGACTGTATTTCCCTTGACTCAGATAAGAGAAGTCCCCAAGTCCACAAGCGAGGCAGATGCCAGAGGCCTCCGGACTGAGGGATGGGGAAATAGCACTTAGGAGCGTGGCTATTCTTATCTCTATTTCTAGAGACCTCATTGCTAGAGCTACATTTAGAAGCATGAAGCCAGCTCCATGGTGAGCTACTAAACAACGATAAAATGGCTTGTTTTAAATGTTTGTCTGGTGCCACATTTGGAAAATAAATCCTTCCTGTAGCCAATGGAGAGAGAGAGAGGGGAAAAAATTCTTTTTCTTTTTCTTTTCTTTTTTTAAAAGATTTATTTTTTTATTATGTGTACTGTATTCTGCCTGCATGTGTCCCTGCAGGCCAGAAGAGGGCGCCAGATCTCATTACAGATAGTTGTGAGCCACCATGTGGTTGCTGGGAATTGAACTCAGGACCTCTGGAAGAGCAGTCGGTGCTCTTAACCATGGAGCCATCTCTCCAGCCCGAGGAAAAAATTCTTATTGATCTTACTGCCCCTCAAATGCTTTGCATTGTCACATGTCATGGCCTGCAAAGGAGAGGTGTGAAGAGAAGGAGGAACAAGGGAAGTAAATACAGGTTCGAATCTCTGCAGGGAAGTCTTCTGTGTCAATTCCAATCTGGGGAAAATGGACCCAACTGGTATATTCTTAGTGACAACTGTCTGAAAAACACTGACGCACCCTATTCAGCTCATGCTTTGATTACGGTCATTTTCTCTTTCCAAAGCCATTTTCTTAGGCAACATCACACTAAATAGTCACACGCTCTCTTGTTGACAGTCTTCTTTTCACGTGTGTGTGTGTGTGTGTGTGTGTGTGTGTGTGTGTGTGTGCGCGCGTGCTGGAGAACACAGCCCCTGGTTTAGCGGCTGGTACATTAGGCCATGCCTTCTAGCTCCCCATGACAGGATCAGGTCCTGCCAGGGAGTCCTGTGGCACATAGTAATGCTAAATTTAGATAGTAAATTGGCCTCTGCAAGGGCACCACATAGCATGATATACTTGGCTAAAGTACATATCACAGTCAACATTAAATGGGCACTGTTAGGGTGCCTGGTGCTACTTCTGTGTCCATTTGCACACACAAATGAACCAGTTCACAGAACAGCACCATGATGTTGACATCCCCGAGGCTCAGGAGTCCACACTATCCCTTCAATAGCAGCTTTATTGGTCATCAAATTAACATTGTTTGCCTGGATTGGGGCAAAGAGCAATTAGATTTTATTCTTGAGTCCCTTATTCCAGATGAAAGTAAATAACCAACCTTAGCACGCTGTTCCCAGCAAAGGCTTCAAACACCCTGAGAAATTAAATCAGTAAAATTGACCTTTGTTTGAGTGTTTTGGATCATCTCATATTCTGGTAAATTAAAACTTCTTCCTCAAGTATTTGTGTTCTGCAAACATGAAGGTCCTCACAGGGCTGGCTATGGTAAACTCTCCGCATGACTACAACAGAGTTTTATAGGCAATTTCCCCCTCCTTCCTGGCTTCCTTCTCCTTTGTAGCCTTAGATTTCAAATCACAAACTCAATTACTAGTTGTATTTTGAAGCCTGAAAACAGAAGGCACAGCTCCTCCAGCATCAGGAAACTTTAATGAAATTAAGCAGGGAAGGGGGAAGTATTCAAATTTTTCTTCTCACATTAGTTAGGGCACCGGTCATCAATCTTTTCTCTCCTTCCTCCCGGCTCAGGATCTAGTTTAATCATTACCACATCAAAGTGGACCAGATCAAAGATCCCAGAAATACACTAAGGCTGGCTTCCTGTCCCAACCATATGAGGCTGAGGCAGAGTTTATAACAATGTTTTGATAATGACAGCAGGCAATGGCACACTCTGGTGCTTTCATTTCTGCTATGAAATTTCAAATATATTTGAGTCATGAATAAGATAACTCCCCGCATGACTATTCTGTTTTTGTGAGTGTTCTGGGACCTTTGGATTCATTCTAACACAGAAGGGTCATGGGTGTGATCTACAATGGTCATCATTCAGGCTAGTGTTAGGACTGTTGTGTGTCACTTATCTGCATGTTTTCCATATAACATTTTACAAATCTGAATATAAAATGTATACCCTTCCAAATTATTTAGATATACAGAGAGCCACTGTCTCTGGAAGTAAATGCCTAGACCACCACTCCTGGACCATGCCTTTTGACTGAGACTTTTCTCTCACTCTCTGGCTCTGGTAACCACTGATCTCCCCTCTGTTTCTACAAATTCATCATCAGAAGGATGTTTAAGTGAGATGATGTCATATTTGTCTTTCTATGTCCAGATTATTACTATTTATTATGGATTTATAGTTATCTATATTGTAACAAATGACAGAATTCCCTTCTCGTTCAAGGCTGAATAAATTATATATATATATATATATTTATAATACATTTCACTTATATACAGAATCACATTTTATTTCTTTATTCATTAACAGACAGACACTTGGTTTGTTTCCGTATCTTGGCTATTGGGGTTAACAGGAGTGAACAGTGGGATACATATGCTGAGCCTGCCAGCAGTCAGAAAACTGTGTGGCTGGTGATCCCTCCTAACCCTATCATTGGTTCAGGAAACAGTCAGAGATGGAACTTAGTTCTGCATTAAATTACTTTTCACCCTGAAATGTAGGAGAGGTTCATCTGCCAGCTCCAAAGGTAGCTGTATAAGAATTTGCATCACCATGTGCATAACAGTGGCAACAGGAAAGCTCACAGCCTCTCCAGGTGACTTGCTCAGTGCAGTGTCCTCCTTTAGATATCCTTGTTGGTAATCATTAGTCAGCTTTGCACCGTGATAATGAAATAGCTGACGTGAGACACTTAAAAGAAAATGAGGTGTATTTAGTTCACAGCTTTGGAGGCTTAAAGCCTAGGATTGGGCAAGGAGAGACCATTGGTTTAGCCTTTGGTATGTGTGCAAGGTGACAGGATGTTATGGTGGGAATGTGTGTGTGTGCATGCGTAAGAGCTTATATTTCAGAGAATTAGAATGTGTGTGTGTGTATGTGTGTGTGTGTGTGTGTGTGTGAGTGTGTGTGTGAGAGAGAGAGAGAACTTCCCATTCCACTTGTGAATGTACAGTCTAAATGTAAAATTAATGTTATATGAATGTACAGTCTAAATGTAAATTAATGTTATGTGAATGTACAGTCTAAATGTAAATTAATTTTATGTTAATGTACAGTCTAAATGTAAATTATGATTCTATTAAGTGTCCCTCCTAACTCCATTTTCTTCTTTATGCCTAAAATCCTTCACTGCCAAAGGTATTTGTGGGTACTAACTGGCCTCTTGGTGTCAAAGGACAGTCTTCCATGGAAAGACTAAAAATCAACATATTTTAAATTTCCATATATATATATATGCACATTAATGAATAATTACCCCATATTCCAACCATACACTTTCCTCTTAAAAACATTATCATATTCCAAGTTTCTATGGGTCAAGACAGCTGCAGACAAATAGATCAAACTGATTAGAACGTGCTCAGGGACCTGAGAACTCCCTCAGGGAGTCTGAATTTCCCTGAAGGCATGATTAGAAGTCTCCATTTCTCCCTCTGATGCTGACAGTAACTCTCTGGCATGACAGGTACACACTGTAGCAATAGAAACCCTTGGGCAGCATTTGGACTACTACCTAGAATTTCAGACTTTGGAGGATGCCAGATCATTTGCCCGAAGGGTCTGGTCCTTGACCCTGATCTGTTATGTTTTATGGAGGTTACCTTGAAGTCTGGGTTGACCATGGCTGACTCATCCAAGTCAATCTAGTCTGTGATACTTAATCTTTAGATGGGAACAAACAAGAGAAAAAAGATTGGTGTGTGTGTGTGTATTTCTCTGTCTCTCTCTCTGTCTCTCTCTCTGTCTCTCTCTGTCTCTCTCTCTGTCTCTCTGTCTCTCTGTCTCTCTCTGTGTGTGTGTGTGTGTGTGTGTGTGTGTGTGTGTGTGTGTGTGTGCATACAGGAGCTGAAGAAAAATTCTTGGGAAAGCAGAGTTCTCCACACAATAGAACATCAGTTTGAAGTATTTACCTGAGTCGATAAAATGGCATTAAATGGTAATTTGGGCTCACAGGTCTTTCTACTGCAGCTCTGACACGTGACAGATGATTCCTGATTTGTCTGTGATTAGTGGCCTTGTGGTTAAGGTTTTCGTGTGCAATGAGGCTTTTGATGCCAATGTGCATTTTGCCTGAGAGATTCTGGGGAAAATATCGCATATCTGCTTGAAAACTGGGGCACCCATCCCTTCCCTGGCAGCTGCAGAATCAGGAGCTCCTGGCCTAACAAGTGACCCTGCTTGAAGAGTACCAGCCCTGCCAGTCTCCTGACCTCACTAGTGGGAGCTCAGATGAATGCCCGACACCAAACCCAGCCTAACCACTTCAGAGGTGAGGAAACGAATGTTGAAACCAGCAGCTTGGAACGGTGGGCCTCAGAGGAGGTTTTCCAGAAACCAAAGGCTGCTTGGTCCACAGGCCAAATAAGTAAGAGAACTCACCAGTCTGCCTTGAATTGTGTGCATCAGAAACAGTCATCAGGCAGTTGTGAGCCACCTGATGTGGGTGCTGGGAACCAAACCCAGGTCCTCTGGAAGAGCAGCACCAAGTGCTCTAATTGCCAAGTCAACTCTTAGTGCCAAAGATTTACTTTTTAAAGAAACGTATTTTAAGTGAAAAAAGACCCCCCCCCCAAAAAAAAAGACATTGGTCAAAGAATTATGGAATGGGGTGGTGGTGGCGCAGGACTTTCATCCCAGCACTCGGGAGGCAGAGGCAGGCAGATCTCTGTGAGTTTGAGGCCAGCCTGGGCTACCAAGTGAGTTCCAGGACAGCCAGGGATACACAGAAGAAATTCCGTCTTGAAAACAAACATCAAACAACAGCAAAAGAAATGAGTACAGATGTCTGGCACAGTAGTTCCTCTTTTCCACAGGTCCATCAGTCATCTATGGTCAATTTCAATCTGAAAATAGGAAATAGAGAATTCCAAAAATGAACAACTTGGAAGGTTTTATTTTTTTCAACCTAAGAGTTTTAAATGGCAATTTTTTTATAGTAGGCTGTTATAATTGTCCCTTCTTATTATTAGATATTCTTAACATCTTTCTGTGTCTAATCTATAAATTTAACTTCATTCATAGATATATTTGTGTATAGGAATAAAGATAATTTATATGGGGTTTAGTGTATATGTGCTTTTAGACATCTGCAGGCTGTCTTGGATGAATCCTCTGCAGTTAAGGTAATGAAGAAGTTCTGCAAACGGGCTAATATTTATCTAACCACAGCAAAGTAGTACAGAGAAAGCTTTGTGTTTTGATTAGGTTTTTTTTGGTTTGTTTTGGTTTGTTTTTGTTTTCTTTTGTTTTGTTTTTGGTCACCTTGATGTAAGTTAGAGTTACCTGAGAAGAAGAGCATAAATTGAGAAAATGCCCCCACCAAATTAGTCTGTGGGTAGGCTGGGCTGCAGTTTCTTGATTTATGTTGACCTAGGCAGGCCCAGCACATTGTGGAGTGTGCCATCCCTAAGCTGGTAGTCCTGGTGCTATAAGAAAACAGGTTGAGCCAGCCATGAGGAGCAAGCAAGTAAGCAGCACCCCTCAACAGTCTCTGCATCAGCTCCTGCCTCCAGGTTCCTGCCCTGTTTGAGTTCCTGACCTGACTTCTCTCAGTGATAGACTGTGACATAGGCGGAAATAAAACCTTTCCTGTCCAAGTTGCTTTTGCTCATGGTGTTTTATCCAGCAGTAGAAACTCTAACTCAGACACCTTGTATAAAACATGTTAAAATTCCAAAGATTGAGGTGTTCTTTGGATGTTTCTGAAGATGCCTTTCTCTGGCATTTGGAATTTAGGCTGCAGCCCTTGTTTCTGATAGATTCCTCAACATATAGCACAGTCCATGCTCTTAACCAAATTTGAGAAAAATGACCAATTAGTCTAGGTAGGAGGTAGACAGAATGCTTGGTTACAGGTGTTGTATTACCTCTGGAGGACCAGGTGGGCTGCTCTGCTTGCCCAGCTTCTTGTCTAAATGACATGGACATGTTTGCTATGTATGTCTCCAATACTACACCACGCTCTGATGTGTCTCTTCCAAAATGTTCACATTTTTGCTTGTGACCTTTTGGCCACAGAGTTACCATAGAGCTAGCCGCCTATACTCATTACGTGGGGTGGATGTTTTCTTCTTTTTACTTATAAACAACATAATCTGATTGTGGAATAGACAATGAGATCATTGATAATACTGTCAGTCCAAAGTTGCCGTAGGCCTTCCCTCCTTACCCTGTGCTCTGAACTATGAGTTTGTGAGACAGACATTGCAAAGCCTGATACTTCCCCTGTAACCATCTGAGGAAATGGATTGCATTAACCATGGGGTGCTGGTGCCACCAAATCCCAAGAATTCATCACACTTGTGGGAAAGGTTAAACACAAAGCTACTCATTGCACAGATAAGGACAGTGCTTATCTTGACACAGCTTTAGGATATTAAATCATGTGTTCTTTAAAAAAAAATCGAGGCCCATGTGCACTCCTGATAAAATCTGAAAGGAATTCCTGTCGTAATAAGCCACAAGAAAGCATTGGAACAAACAGTGACTCAAACCCCAGCTGTGCAAATGGAGCCATTGGAATAGTCTGACCCAGAAGAAGTTCCTTCTAGAAGGTCGTGGGTTCTGTGCAACACTGCTTTTCAGAGTGTATCAGGAGTAAAGGACACGCTCAAATCTACTTGTTGCATGAATTGGGTTCAAAGACACAAGAAAGGGAGAAAAAAAATCGCTCTTCTTCAAAGATGGAAAAACCAGGCTCAAAGTTCTGGCTGCGACCCAAGCTGTAAGTCTTCATGGAATAGTACAGGGTGTGGCAGCCTTGCGCAAATAAACAAGTGACCAACATCCAGGCTTACCTCAAAAATTAAAACTAAGAGCATGATCAGAGGGGTGGAAACTCACTGAGCAGTCCCAGCAAATAGAGAATCCGTGAACCTCTAAATAGGTGAGACTAGCCTTAAAATATTAGGATCAAAACACAGAGTCAAAGTTAGGTTTCCATTGTGTTATTTAAAGATTTGGGAGGTTATCTGGAAAATCCATAGTGCCCAAATATTATTTAAGAAATGAAAAAATTCTTGAACCAGGAAACATGTAGGAGAAAATTTGAAATTGACCCAAGTTTAGTGACCCCCAACATAGGAAAATGTGATTTGGTTATGCATATTGAAGCTTAGTTCCTGAAGAGCTGAACTATGTGTAAGACATCATTCTCACACATATCTTAGGGTTTTCATTGCTGTGAAGGGACACCATGACCACAGCAACTCTTATAACAAAAATATTGAATTGAGGGTGGCTTGCTTACAGTTTCAGAGGTTCAGTCCATTATGATCATGAATGGGAGCATGGCAATGTATAGGTAGATGTAGTGCTGGAGCTAAGAGTGCTGCATCTTGCAGGCAACAGGAAGTTGACTGACTCACTGGGTGGTATCTTGAACGTATGAAACCTCAAAGCCCGCCCCGACAGTAACACATTTCCTCCAACAAGGCCACACCCCTTAATAGTGCCATTCCCTTTGGGGGCCCACTTTCTTTCAAACCACCACAACAAAGAACTCAAAGCAAAGCTTTAACCCCAGACATTAGTGACAGGAAGATGTCATGACTTCATCAAGGCAAGAGACTGGAACTCCAAAAATCCAGCCAAGGACTCATGAGTCTTCCATATAACACTTACTTTCTCGTCCCCCTGAAGTTACTGGGAGATTTCAGATAAAGACATCTCCTAAGAGAAACTTTCTAGCGTATGTTTGAAAAGGTGAAAGATGATGTGACTGGAATTGTGTCATTCTATCAGGCAAGATAAAGTAAAGCCAATGCTGCAGAGAAAGTTCTTGGACCAGGAGAATGCGGGTCTGTGCTGTCTACCCTGGAAGATTTGGGATAGGGTTCCTGTTGTGCAACTTTTCTGGGGAAATGTGAGCAATAGTCTATTCACTCTAGACAAAGTACCAAGGACAGACCAAAGAAAGGATCCCACCCAAATCCAGCTTGGTGAACCAATATCAGTTCATTGGGCCTAGTTACAGAAGCATGAGAGAAGGGCTACTTACAGGTATATGGATGACCCCAGAACATCTGCACCACCAAAAAGTCTCACCACAGCATGGATGATGACCTCCCAAAAGTTAATAGATGGTATGGTAGTCTGAATGTAATTGGCCCCCATAAACTCACAGGGACTGGCACTATCAGGAGGTGTGGCCTAGATGGAGGAAGTATGTCATTCTGGAGGTGGGTTTTGAGGTCTCATATATGCCCAGTGTCTCAGACCACTTCCTGTTGCCTGTAGGATCAAGATGTAAGGACTCTTGTAGAGAGCTGCGTGCCGCACCCTAGAGATGGCGCTGGCTTCCGCCTTCCACCTTCCCGATGGTGAGCACTCTCGGTAGTAAACAACTCCATATTTGGCTTGGCTTTAGGATCTGGCTTGTTTCTGTATACCTGGACCTGTCTGCGATGCCCACGTGGCGGTTTAGGGTTGGCTACCCAGAGGCTATTAGGGCTGAGGGAGGGCTCCCCCCGGGGTCAGAAGATTGTTCAAGGTTCCTGAATAAACTGCAGAAAGAAGAGCTCGGTGTTGCGTCTTCCTTGCTGGTCGAGGTGGTCTCGACAGACTCTCAGCTCTAGCATCATGCCTGCCTGCATGCTGCCTTGTTTCCCACCATCACAATCATGATCTAAACTTCTGAAACTGTAAGCCAGCCCATTAAATGTTTTCTTTTATAACAGTTGCCATGGTCATGGTGTCTCTTCACATGAACCCTAACTAAGACAGAAATAATCCTGTTTCAGTGAACACTCCACACCATATATAGGATATATACCCATATATCCTAGCATCTTCCCGAGGACACACATGCAGAAGGTACAAGGGAGGCTGGAGTCTCAGGTGAGGGCCTGATAACGCTCTTCCCACTCCTTCCATGAGGGAATATCAATAACCCTGATCTTGCGAAGGATTCAAGCAGGTTATTGCAGATGCTCCATTTCAAGCATGGCAAAAGCTTGCCATGGTGGGAGAACAGTGCTCCACATTTGTATTGCATTTAGGAACCTTTTATTAAAATAGATATAGCAAATGTACACAACAAAGATATGGCTTAACAAATTATTACAAGGCACTCTATTTATGACCCTTCTCAAGAGATTGAACACTGTCAACCTCCTTGAAGTCCTCCACTGCCTCTTCCAATAATTCTCAGCCCCTCATAATGTGGGGATTTAACAAAGCAACTTCACATAGTTAAAAAAGGAGGTTTATTTTGAGGTAACTTACAACCAATAAAGAGGTTGGTTACAGGATCTGGGAGAGGTGAGGTACAGTCTAGTGGGGTTCTCTGGAGAACTCTGATTTGGTCCACCATCCAGCATCCAGGATCATGAGGAACCAAGAGACCTACCACATCCAGATATCAGGTCTTAAGGGCTCTTGTCTCGGCCCCAACCCAGGGGCAGGTGATAGGTAGGCATGGCATTTACCAGAAGCCTCCCTAGGGGTAGTACTTCTAGGTCAAAGCTGGAACAGTTACCCACTACATCCACTGATTATCATCTGAATACACACCCCATTGACTTTATAATTTAAAATGTAGGTATCCACTTGTCTCCAAGGGGTCAAGAGTCCTGTAATCCTCCTTTTCTTTTGCCCACACCTGTCCTTTTTGTGGTGGCATTCAGGTTTTAAGTCCGTCTGTGATCTCTAGAGGTCCTGTCTTGAAAAGCATAGTCTTCCATGAATACTTACTGTTGAGTTAGTGGGAGTACATGGACAGTGGAGTGAGGTCTAGAAGGTGGGTAAAGATTAAAATGTTGGCTGGTGGGAAAAGGAGACCATGTAGAAAGCAGCTCTCAGAGGAAGCCTTACTTAGGTGGGTACTATACCACTTCTGTATTATTTTGTTTTGTCCAAAGTGTTTAATTTGAATTAGATTGCAAAGAAACATCAGCCAAACCCTAGTTAGGAACTTTCTATAAAATAACTAGTGTTGTGGTTCAGAAAGCGGGACCTCAGATACTGTCTCTTCAATGCTGAAGGATCACAGAACATACCAGAATGAGGTCCCTCTAGTCTCTTCTTGCTCCTCTCCCTCCAGAGTGAAGAGAAACATCCTGCAAATTATTCCTCTATCAATCTTACATGATCCTCTAAGAAAGGAACACAATAAATTACCTTTAGTCTCTCCCTAACCCCCAAATTTCTTTAATCAAAGAAAAGCAAACTCAAAGGATCATTTTTTTTTTTTAATGGTCTGCCCCACACTATTGTCCGTTATTTAGGTCTTCTAGACAATCACCCACAATCCATTGTCTGTTGGGTTCTAGGGACTTTGTCCTGGGCTAGTGTTTGTTTTGGAAATCCATGAAGTTCTCCTTAAATTGTCCACTATCCGACACTCCCTCTTATACTGTAGGAGAGGGACAGTTGAGTTTCCGAATCACACAGGCTGTGATTTTTCCCTTTTACACATGAATACATTTCCATGCTTTTCGTTTGTTTAGTCAATCTTTGCCAGTTTATTCCTGAGACCCTTCTTCAGAGGATATAGGAGAAATATTCCTTTGCCCCACATTGGGAATTGGGGAATGTGAACGTTAGTCACTTTTATCCTTGGAATCCAGCGATCTAGAAAGTCCACAGACTTAAGATATCACAAAGTTGTTAGCCTCTTGTCTAAACTTTTTTTTCTCTGTTTTCTATTCATCATGCTGTACCAATATTCAAGAGAAATTTCCCATGTAAGAATTTTTAGCCCTTTTAATCCCAGCACTTGGGAAGCAGAGGCAGGTGGATCTCTGGGTTCGAGGACAGCCTGGTCTACATAGTGAGTTCCAGGACAGCCAGGGCTACACAGGGAAACCCTGTCTCAACCACCCTCCCCACCCCCAAAAGAGAATTTTTACCATTTTGCAATAAAAAGCATTGCTTGGCCACAGAGGCTCCCACTTTTTCTGTATTATGTGCACCCCTAATTTACAGGTATGCAGATTAGCAGTTTGAAAATTCCATGCCCCCTGTACAAAATAAGGGATCATGGATGAGATATAAGAAGCAGAACACTTGTGGCAGTGTTCACATAAGTGTTCCATGCTTTCCTTGCTGTGCTTTTCGTTTTTGTTGTTGTTATAGTAGATTTTGAGTTCATCTCCTGATTAGCTGGGAGAGCAAGAGCCTTCATCTGCGGGAAAATCTGTATTATATAAATGTTTCTTAATGGATTTTTATATATTTTATATATTATATTAAGAATAGGAGAAATATGATTCTAGTTGTTAAGGTTAGAACTTGAATAGTTTCAGTTTAAAATTCCCCTAGGAAAGAGTATCTGTGGAAACGTAAGAATTCCAAAGTTTGCAATTCTCCTCCTACGTCCCTGAATCCTGCCGCCATCAAGGTTTTGCTGAGGAGCCATTTTCCAGGTCAGCAGCGCTGACCCTCTAGTGGTTACAAACTCAACCATTAGCCTGTGGACACATTAGTCAGCAACTGCCCATCTGCTAGTTGCGTTAGACATTAACTGGTTCTTGGCCGGATGCTGTGCCCGGGCATTGCAGTGGCACTTACTTGAGCAACTCCCAGAATCTCTGAGAACAGGAGGGGAAGAGAGATCACCCAGTCCAAAGTCATTGTTCCACGCCATGCTTTCTTCCTCCCAAACTCCCAAACCTGAAGGGCTCAGGTAGAGCGGAACAAGGCCTTGTTCAGTTTTAAGACTCCTGAAGTCCAGTCACAAATGTCCACTGACACGTTCTGTTATCTCAGCCAAAGCTCTTTCCGGCTCTCTCATTTCCTTCCTAACAACACATTGTGGTAATTACCACCTACCCTGAAGGGTCTATGAAACAAATGGAGAGTGGACCCATGGTCTGTCCTTCCTTCCGAACAGGTTCTCATGCAGCACCTAGCCTTGAACTTGCTCTGTAGCAGAGGATAACCTTAATCTTCAGATGCTCTTGCCTTCATCTCTCCTGTGCTGGGAGCATAGGCTATCCCATTGTGTGAGTTTATGCAGTGCTTAGGCAAATACTCTACCACCCGAGTTCCACCCTAGATGCAATGCTTCACAAATTATCACCTTGTCAATCAATAAAGGGGAAATGGGTGTTATCATAAGTATTACCAGTCCAAAGTCTAAAGAGCAGTAGGTAAGTTTAGATAAGGCAAGGTGAATACAAATACCTCAACAATTGTATGTTAAGAGTTCAACTTGTTATGTTGCCTGGGCTGATCTTCAACTTTGAGTCTCAAGCAGTCTTCCAAACTTCAGATTTCCAAGTACCTGAGACCAACTATCACCCAAGATGACACACATTTTGTGAATGTAAATTTTAATTCTAAAACATTTGAGAGCAGATATGGTGATATGCATCTGTAATCTCAGCTATTTGTGAGACTGAGGCAGGGGATAACAAGTTTGAAGCCATCCTCAAGTGTAGGTTATGAGTTATATGATCTTTGGCGAAAGTATCTTAAATTTGCTGGGCAGTGGTGGTGCACACCTTTGATCCCAGTGTTTGGGAGGCAGAGGCAGGTGGATCTCTGTGAGTTTGAGGTCATCTTGAAACATTGCCCCCCCCCCAAAAAAAAGAAGTATCTTAAGTTTTTATGTAGATATAAGTATTTATTCCTTTTGTTTTCATGTTTTCCTAGCAGTGTTAGATGGAAACAATGTTTTGTTTTTTTCTTATTGCTCTAGGGACCTGATTGAAATTTGGGAAAGCTGATGAACACTAGAACCTTCCCACTTTTCAGAAGAGTTCATGTGGATTGTTTATAACTTGTTTTGTCTGGGATGAGATGCCACACGGGCCTCTTCCACTTTGTGAGGCTTTCCTCATAAGAGAGTGGGTCAATGATTGGAGTTCACCATGAGGGTGGTACTGGGGAACTGGGCCAAATGTGCGTATTTCGTCACCACCTGCTTGGATTCTGAAAGGCCCCATGTATAGGCAGTGTCTATAGCCTGAGCTCAAGCTTGCCAGGAGGGCAGACTGGAAAATAATCAGGAGATAGCCATCCTACTCTTGGACTTTTTTTTTTTTTTTTTTGCTTTTTACAATTTTCATCCCTTTTTTTTGTTTTTTGGGCTGCAGGTGGGGGAGTGTTACAGAGGACAACTTTAATGATTTTGATCTCTCCTTCCACCATGTGGGTACCAGAGAGCAATCTCAAGTTGTCAAGCTTGGTGGCAGATGCTTTTTGGCTGAGTCATCTCATTGGTCCTCATGGACTTCTGAGGTGGGAAAAGTGCAGATTCACAGAGCCTTCTGAACCAAAGACACTAGGATATACATAGCCTTCCTTGGTGCTGAGATTTTGACTTTCCCCTTAATCCCCACATATCTGGTTTTAGAGAAATCCACTCATCCAATTTCTTTGTGCTTGTGTGTGTGTGTGTGTGTGTGTGTGTGTGCTTGTGCACACGAGGCCAGATGATAACCTTGAATGACTGCTATTTCTCAGGCGCCATCAACCTTATTCTTTTGAGAAAGGTTCTTTCACTGGCCTGTAACTTGCCAAGAGGGCGAGACTGGTTGGCCTGGCACCTGCTGTCTTATCTCCCCAGTGGTGGGATTACAAACACAGACTAGTGAACTCGACTTCGGTATTTTTTAGGTATATGTGGGGATTGACTCCAGGTCTTCAAAGCACTTCACTGAGTGATGTTTCCAGCTGCACCCCCTTCTGTGATCTCAGAATTCCACGCCAGGCTCTTTTCAGTGCCATCCTTTAATGTTTTCCAATTAAGGGACTAGAGTTGCCTCAAAAGTGCTCTTCCTCCCTCAATGTCTCCGATCTTACCCTCCACCACAGAGTCTTTACTAGAGTGCTGTTTTTAAGACTGAAAACATGTCTCTTCCTTCTTAGGATTCTTCACTGTCTCTCTATTAACTTACAAGGCAGTACCTACACTCTTCAGTTTATGCAGTGTCTCCTCTCATAGTTTGATAATACTCCTCTTTCCTCACACTGGAGATTCCTCTCTCACTATCTGTTAATTTACACCCTTCCCCCACCACAGTAAACTATTTAAGAGAAAAAATATCTTCAATTCCAACTCCTAGGGCGAGGATATAATAGCATTTGTGCCGGTTAGTGTGACTTTCCAACTTGACAGAGTCTAGACTCACCAGGATATGGCCTCTGGGCACACACGTAAGGGATTATCATGACTTCTGTTAAAGTATAGGAAGACACACCTTGGCTGTAGATGACTCCACTTCCGGCCAGAGGGTCTTGGACTATGTGAAACAGCGGAAGCTTGCTAAACACTAGCAGGCATTTAAATGCTTTCTGCTTTGTGACTGTAGACTCGTGACCAGCTGCTTCAAGCTTCTGCTCTCTTAACCTCCCTGCCATGAGGGGACTGTACCTTCAACAGTGAGGCAACACTAACCTTTTCTCCTCTAAGTGGCCTTCGTCAAGGTATTTTATTACAGTAACAGGAAAAGAAATGAAGGCGGGGCATCTAAGTACACACAATGCACAAACACGGAGAAGGATCATTAGTAGGTAATTTTAATTAAAATTAACAGTTTAGAAGGACTGGAATAGTGTTGAATATCAACTTCTGAAAAATCACGTTTATATAAAAGAAATGAAACAGGCCAGCAGAAATCCAAAAAAAGGTGCAGCTTCCATTATTGCAAATGTGCCGCTTGGGGTAGGATCATACTTAGGCTAGGCCAGAGGAGAAAGGGAAATCAAAGAGGGCAGACCACCCCAACCCCCTGCATTTATTCTAGAGTTGGAATTCCCCAGTGGCCTTAAAACGTATTTCGTATATCGGACATGTTGATGCTCTTTGCGAACATGGCTGCCATGCATTTTAGCTACATACGTTCTATTTGTTCCAGTCTTGAGTGAGCTCACTTGTGTACAGCTCTCTCCCACACAGAGTGCAACGTGTGCACACCAAAGCCCCCAGTGCTCACACTCTCCTTTTCACCTTTATAGGGAGCCACACTGTAGCTACCGTTCACCTCTTGGAGTACTTCTGATTTTGGTCATTTACACCAGAGCAGGAGAAAAAGTGACACCCATGTGACTAACATCATTCCTAGACTGCTACCAACCAATAAAATACAGGTTAAAAAAAAGTCCCCATCGTGCCCATAGAGGCGGCAGTAACTATATGAAAAAGGAAAAGCCTGTAAACATATAGGAAAGTTCAACTCTGTCTTCTAAACAAATTATAAAATGATTTTTGTTTTTATCCTTGAGTGTTACTTAAAAAAAAAAAAAATGTAAACCTGTGGACTTAGTTACCACAAGGACTTGTCCCCGCAAGGCCCAGGTTTGACCTTAAAGTTTGGCCTGAGCTAGCTTGGCCTTCAAGTTTTCTGCAAGTTTGTCCATGAACTCAAATGTATTCAAGTAGTCAGAACGTTGTACGCTGGTGGGAGAAACAAAAGAAGAAGGAAATTTAGTTTTTTTCTCTGGTATGCTAGGAGGTAATTAAAAACAAATCCTAGCCACACTACTCAAACTTCTAGAAGAAAAGTGATTAATGTTAACCAGCTACAAATCTGTGGGCAATGATTGAGGTTCCTGGACTGATCATGCTCAGGGCAGCCTGCAGCAAGCCACAGGTGCATACATCCACAGGACAGCCTGCAGTGCAGACAGACACAGGTGTGTACATCCACAGGGCAGCCTGCAGTGCAGACACAGGTGTGTACATCCACAGGGCAGCCTGCAGTGCAGACAGACACAGGTGCATACACCCACAGGGCAGCCTGCAGTGCAGACAGACACAGGTGTGTACATCCACAGGGCAGCCTGCAGTGCAGACACAGGTGTGTACATCCATAGGGCAGCCTGCAGTGCAGACAGACACAGGTGCATACATCCACAGGGCAGCCTGCAGTGCAGACACAGGTGTGTACATCCATAGGGCAGCCTGCAGTGCAGACAGACACAGGTGCACACATCCACAGGACAGCCTGCAGTGCAGACAGACACAGGTGCATACATCCACAGGGCAGCCTGCAGTGCAGACACAGGTGTGTACATCCACAGGGCAGCCTGCAGTGCAGACAGACATAGGTGCATACATCCACAGGACAGCCTGCAGTGCAGACAGACACAGGTGTGTACATCCACAGGGCAGCCTGCAGTGCAGACACAGGTGTATACATCCACAGAGCAGCCTGCAGTGCAGACAGACACAGGTGCATACATCCACAGGGCAGCCTGCAGTGCAGACAGACACAGGTGCATACATCCACAGGACAGCCTGCAGTGCAGACAGACACAGGTGCATACATCCACAGGGCAGCCTGCAGTGCAGACACAGGTGTATACATCCACAGAGCAGCCTGCAGTGCAGACAGACACAGGTGCATACATCCACAGGACAGCCTGCAGTGCAGACAGACACAGGTGCATACAACACAGGAGGCTCCTTGCTGTGTGGCTTTGAACCAATTGGAGCTTCAATTCCAGATAATGCCAATGTGACTGGAACCATCCCTTTTTTTTTTTCCCAAGACAGGGTTTCTCTGTGTAGCTTTATGCCTTTCCTGGAACTTGCTTTGGAGACCAGGCTGACCTCAAACTCACAGAGATCCACCTGCCTCTGCCTCCCGAGTGCTGGGATTAAAGGCGTGCTCCACCACCGCCCGGCCCCTTCTTATTTTTTTATTCTTAGAAATAACAAAGCCCATCCGGGGCACAGCCATGTGTTTACCTGCATTCCCATACAGTTTTGTGCTCTTAAAATAGGCTTTAGTGTGCCTATTTTCATCTGTGTCTTAATAAAAACAAAAGGCAATGGATTGTCTGGGAGAAGATTGCTAATAAATGCCTGAAGAATAGATTATAAGACCTCTACACTGGTAAGAACATTTCCTATGAACCTTTGAGATTTAAGTTAAGAAACATTTCCTGGGCTACACTCATGGTGACAGATCTCTAATAGGTAGGGATGTGCTACTAGTTTATTGTTTAGTAGAATTTCCTTTTTATTTACAATTTTATTTTTATACATTTTTAGTTGAATATAATTGTACCACTTTCCTCCTTTCAGACACTCCCAGGTCCCCCCACTCTCTAATTGATGGGTTGTCCCAAATTATTATTGTTACATATATGTGCATATGTATGCACAAATATATAAATACAACCCGATGAGTCCATTTTTGTTGTTTGTGTGTATACGGTTTTAGGGTCTATTTTTATTGTTTGTGTGTATATGGTTTCAGGGTCCATTTTTCTTGTGTGTATACGGTTTTAGGGTCCATTTTTGTTGTGTCTATGGTTTTAGGGTCCATTTTTGTTGTGTGTATACGGTTTTAGGGTCCATTTTTGTTGTGTCTATGGTTTTAGGGTCCATTTTTGTTGTCTGTATATGGTTTTAGGGTCCATTTTTGTTGTGTGTATATAGTTTTCGGGTCCATTTTTGTTGTGTGTATACAGTTCTAAGGTCCATTTTTTGCTGTGTGTATATAGTTTTAGGGCTGACTCCAGAATTTGAGATGAGATGCAGTAACTAGCTTTGACTTTGGGAGAAGATTCTGACTAAAACAGCTAATTTAGCTAGGATACTGGCTCCCAGGTCCTCAGACAAACCCTGGCACCACAGGGACGCTGGATTACTGGTTGCAGATACTTCAAGAATGGACTATGCTGTCCGGATCACTTATATTTATACTTACGCTGTTTCCTTTACTCACTGGTAAGTTAAAGAAAACAAAAGAGTGGAATATCCTAATCAGAACGTTCCCTTCATTGTTTACCCCTTCCCTAAAGATTTCTTTCTATTATTTTTAAGTGTGTGTGTGTGTGTGTGTGTGTGTGTGTGTGTGTGTGCATGTCAGTGCAGGTGCCTAATTTGGAACTCCTGGAGTTGCACTTACAGGCAGTTGTGAGCCACCTCACCTGGGTGCTGGGAACCCGACTCATGTTCTCTACAAGAGCAGTACATGTTCATAAGCACTGAGACATCATTCCAGCCCTCTTGTTCTCTTTAAAAAATTAGTTTTATATACAGGCATGCCACTGTGCCCATGTTTTTCTCTGTGATCTGTGACCACTCTCCTGCTACAGCAACAAATGTGAAAGGAAGTGGCTGTAGAAAGACCGGACATTTCACAAAGCTCGGTAGGTTCTCTACCTTCTACCCAAACACACACCGGTATTGTGCTGGCCCCAGAAAAGAGGAACAACTCACTTAATTCCAAAGAGGGGTGATTTGACCACAGAGTTCAGAGCATCTTACACTTACTTGGGTAAGCCTTTAATGCAAGCAGCCAAGTCCTTAGTCATCAAGCCAGCCTCGATGGTCTCAATGCAGACTTCTTCCAAAGCCTTTGCAAAGAAGCTGAGCTCAGTGTTGTTATCAAGTTTTGCTCTGTGGGCTAACCCCCGGGACCAGGCAAAAATGGAAGCTACAAAAAGAAAAGGAGAAGTCTATATTTTTATCACTCTAGTTATGGGGATTCCAAGTATTTCACTCTTTCCAGAGATGGAGCAGGTTTTTGTCTAGGTGATGGGCATCATTAGATGCTATGAATTAGAGTTTTAGGACAGTTGGAAATATTTTATCTGAAGCCCCGTTAGAGACTTATCCCTTTGGCTTTAAGTGACACTTCACTATTCCAGGGGTAAAGGAAAATGCTTTTGAAAACACTCTTCTCTGTAATGTCTACTCTCCAACAAAATAGAAGACCAACCTTATGTATTTTAAAGGACATTAAAATAGCTCCTCATAGCTGGCCATGGTGGCACACACCAATAATCCCAGCCTTTGGTAAGTAGAGGCAGGGAGATTGCTAAAAGTTGAAGGCTAGCCTGTGCTATGTAAAGAAGTTCTAGGCTAGCCTGGGGCACATAGTGAGACCTTGTCTCACCACCCACCACCCAAACAAAACAAAGTGAAACAAACCACAACCCCCAGCACTAAATGAATCAGCAACTTGGTGATGATTTCACACAGGAGACTCTAAGTAGCAAAGGTACATGTCTCGGTTCCTGTAAGATTGCCTTTGAAGACTTCCCTGGCTGGAAATCAGTCAAGGAGAGCATCTTACCAATGGGGTTGGTGGACGTCTCCTGTCCCTTCTGGTACATGCGGTAGTGACGTGTGACGGTGCCATGGGCAGCCTCTGCTTCTACCGTCTTACCATCTGGGCAAATCAGCACACTGGTCATCATGCCAAGGGAACCATAACCTGTAAGTGGTAGAACATGAAGTGTTGGGTCCAACTGCATGAACAGCACTGATCTAGAGTAAGGGGCTTGACGATGACAGATTATGATAAGCCTGGCACATGTATGTACAACCATCAAGAACGCTTCTGCTCTTCAGAAAACAGGATCCCAGCTTCAAGTCTGAGTCAACCTGTCTGGGAAGGCAACTCTACTCTCTTAGGAGCATCTGCTCTGTGATAGGGGACCACCTATAATTTTGTGGCTTCACACTTTTCCTTCCTATAAAATTGGAGAATAAAAACACCTACTTCACTGAGTTGTGGGATTAGAGGAATATACACATAATCCTGACTATGTGGTGTCATACTTATATTCCTTAGAACAGAACTTCCAGCCGGGCAGTGTTGGCGCACGCCTTTAGTCCCAGCACTCGGGAGGCAGAGGCAGGTGGATCTCTGTGAGTTTGAGGCCAGCCTGGTCTACAAAGTAAGTTCCAGGAAAGGCACAAAACTATACAGAGAAACCCTGTCTCGAAAAACAAAAAACAAAAAATTAAAGAAAAGAACTTCCTATCAAGTAAGAGCTCACTCTATTGTCCTTATGTGGAGAGCACGTTCTTTTCCATAGAATGAAAGTGAGTTATCTGCTGCCCCCACATGGCTCACCCTTGCTGGGGCGGAAAGAAAAGGCAGATTAAGAGGAGGATGGGTTGGATGCAGGGACATCCCACTTGCTTTCTCTGTTCAATACTCTTGACATTTCTGTAGTATCCTACTCAGAGAAGCTGACTCCAACATTTAAGTCCATGCAACCACCTTTTCTTTTTATGCATTCTCTTGCTTACAAAGTACCTCTTCATTTTCACTATTCTCCTATGAGCACCTAATGAAGCTGATGACACAAACATAATAAACAGGTTACAAGCAGGCCACCTTTTTTTTTTTTTTTAGTCTGACACCAAGAAGATGTCTTTTTTTTTTTTTTTTAATTTTTTTAAAATTTTATTCTTTGGTCATACTAATTTTTTAAAATTTTATACTTGGGGTGTGTGTTTGTGCATGCACGCACACACATGTACATGTGGAGGTCAGAGGACAACTTTTTAGAGTCGCCTTCTACCATGTGGATCCTGGGAACTGAACTGCATCACCAGGCTTGGTGGTAGATGCCTTTCTTTGCCTGCTGAGCCACAGTTACCAGCCCCGATGGTTTTGGTCATCTTTGACCTCAGTGAAATCAATCTTTTCTCTTTTTACCTTGTTATCTCATGCATTTGATGATTTAAAAAAAAAAACAACAACAAGAAAAAAAAAACAGAGCCGGTTGGCGGCGGCGGCACATGCCTTTAATCCCAGCACTCGGGAGGCAGAGCCAGGCGGATCTCTGTGAGTTTGAGGCTAGCCTGGGCTACCAAGTGAGTTCTAGGAAAGGCACAAAGCTACACAGAGAAACCCTGTCTCGAAAAAACAAAAAAACAAAAACAACCCCCCCCCTCGAAATGCAAACCAAATTTGAGAGTCACACAATTTCTCTATCGTCATACCTCACGGTGAGAACGTAAAAAGAGGACCAAGGTGCTAGCAAGGAGTAAAGTGAGGGACCCCTAACCCCCAAAGGATGGATCCCCAAGAGCTCATTCTCTGTCAACAGGTCGTAAGCATGCTCCTGAGGAATTGCGATTTCTCTTCCCACCCGCCTCTCTGTACCAATCTAAATCTATTCACGCTGATCTAGTAAGAAATCCTTATTTTGAAATTGGCAAGCAAAGGTAAAAGGAAAGAAAGATGCCTCTGTGTGGGATCAGTAGCTGCCTCCAGTCACGGTGCTGCCCTGGGGCTTCAGATGAGCAGGACTGGAGAGGTCAGTACTCACTGACCTGCGTTCTACCCAACTGTGATTTCACGGCTCCTCCCCATGTGTCTACTCAGACACCAGCTGGTGCCACTGTCACACCGAGCACATCAGCAGCTGTACCTCTCAAGAACAAAAGGGAAGCCAGCTCTGTTGCCTTGTAATCTGACTGGCTCTCTGAGATCCCCCGATTTATAGGCTCAAGGCAGTGGTTCTCAACCTTCCCAAAGCTTGACACTTGAATATAGTTCTTCGTGTTGTGCTGACCCCCAACCACAAAATTATCTTTTTTTTGATACTTCATAACTGTAATTTTGCTTCTGTTATGGATCGTAATGTAAATATCTGATGTGCGACCCCTTTGGGGTCAAGACCCACATGTTGAAAACTACTGCTCTAGGGTCTTGTTGTTATTAGGGCTTATCACGCTTGCTCTAGATGCTTCTTCCTAAGACAAAACAATGGATGTAGGGACTTAGCTCACAGTACTGTACTTGCCTAGCACAGACAAGGTCTTGGGATGACTTTGTTACACCTTTCCCAGATCTCTGATGACAAGGAATGGTTTCCCTTCCCTACCTACCATGGAGTCGCGGCAAAGAACGGTTCTTACCCCTGTCCACTCAGCGTGAATGTTTGAGATTTTAGAGAGCCAGATGGAGAATACAGAAAGCTGTATAACCCACATATCTGATACTAAAGCTCTCTTGTGTTGGGCTGGTCTGCTGGTTTTCAAACCGACAAGAGAGACCCAGCTTTCACAAGAGCAAAAGTAATACCTACCCAGGAAAAGCAAACATAATTGACTCTAACACAAACATTCCTCTGGGGAGATTCAGGTTCATAGAGGTCTCTGGTGCCGAGGAAGTCAGGGAACTGATGTGGATTGATTTGGACCTCACACCTGGCACAACCACCCTGGTTCTTGGAATTTCTGTGAACAGCATGGGCTTCGCTCACTTCCTCGGTGTTCGAAGCTAAACACCACACAACTGCTCTACAGAGCAT
This sequence comes from Onychomys torridus, assembly GCF_903995425.1. Lineage (NCBI taxonomy): Eukaryota > Metazoa > Chordata > Mammalia > Rodentia > Cricetidae > Onychomys > Onychomys torridus. The sequence continues at coordinate 49,847,896 of NC_050465.1, forward strand.
CAGAACAGCCTTCAAGGCTGGCAGCAGGGGCATGCTTAGGACCCGCTGCCACATGAATAAACTCTTAGAGACCCCATCCTTGGTGCTGGGGTCCCTCAATTTACTCCTCCTTCTTGGTTTTCTCTCTACATTCTTCTGGTTGTTTCTTTGAGACAGAACTTCTCTCTGTATCCTGGCTGTCCTTGAACTCGCCATGTAAACCATTCTGGCTTTGGAACTCAAAGGAATCCACTAGCTTCTGCCTCCTGAGATTAGGGGTGTCCACCACCATGCCTGGCCTCTTTTCACATTCTCACCGTGAGAAGATAGGGAAATTCAGACCGACTAGAAGCTTTGAAACTTCAAGTAGGGTAAAAGGCTGCGGTGTGTTACCAATGTAAGGCTGGAGCCAGGAATGTCAAATCACTTTGGAACTTCCTATGTGACCTTGAACAAAGCCACTTTCCCAGGAGGAGCTTGATTCCCTTACCTGAGAAGACACCCCAAAGTGCTAACATTTCATCACTTGCCAAAGAAGGATTAAGAAATTCCCTTATCACACCCGAGAACTTTGTGGAATGGACCTCACTGCCAGCAGTCACATGCTTCCTCTACCCGGGTCTCTGGTTGTTTACCTTGGGCTACTGAGTCCGACTGCACGTCACCGTCATAGTTTTTACAGGCCCAGATGAAGCCTCCCTCTGACTTCATAGCTTGGGCTACCATATCATCAATGAGCCTATGCTCATACCAGATCTTCTGAGCTTCAAACTGGGATTTGTACTGCCTAAAACAAACAAACAAACAAACGAAAGCAAACATAAAACAGAATTAGTTTTATTAGGGAAGCCATTTGCAACTCCCCAAAGGGACAGGAAACATTATTTTAGTAGTCACAGCCTCGGGACTGTAGTCTTGGGACTGTTTGTGTAGATACACAAACTTGGGACTGACAGACATGTGCTTAGATTCCTACCAATCACCTTCTAATGGTGAAGCCTCAAACTGGTCATCTTTAAGAACAATACTCTCTGTCTTATGAATGAAGGTCTAAGAATTAGGTGAGAAAAACTGATTCTCCCAAGTACTTCTTTATGCCCTATCATTTTTAATATAATGATCAGATTCTGAGATTTAACTTATTTTAAAAATATAATAAAGGGGGGGATAGACTGTTTCACTGCTTGGTACATTTCAGGACTAGGACACACTGTGGATAGTGCCCAGGCCTGGAACAGATGGTCAGTAGGAAGAGTCATCTCAATGCTTCTAAATCCCCGCCCCATCCAACACTTGCTCTAACAGGGAGTTATGCCGTGTTAGGAGTTGACACATGCATGCCTTTTGTGTGGATGAAATGAAAACTGTTATATCCTAAACAATGACAGCTTAAAGCAGACCTTTCGCTCATAGCAAAGGTCTCTAGAAAAGAAACAAACTGGGTCGGCAACAGAAACTCACACTTTTGAAACATCAGTACTTTATAACATACGTGGGCCACTTTGTTCAAACATTAAACAACCTTTCCCCTACCAAAAAGGAAACGTGTGCCCCTGATTTAAGAGCACATGTATCCCCTAAGGACGCCTCAGGGGGGTTTCCTTCCAGTCCCGCTAAACTCAGTCAGATTTGCCATTGCCTAAGGTAAGGATCAGTGATGACGCTCTCTCAGTTTGTCCCAGGGGCCACACCCTGGATGCCAGCCTAACAGAAAAAGGAACAGAAGAGCTGTAGTTACTTGTCATAGATCTCCTGAAAGATGTCTTTGAAGCGTCCATCATACTTCTTCAGAATAGTGTTTTTGGTGCTTAGATACAAAGGCCAGCCCTTGGACAGAGCCATTTGGAAGGAACTGTGTGCAAAGTCTTCAATGGACTTGTCCTGGTTGTACATGCCCATGGCAACACCGCCACCTTCTGTGGAGGGGAAACCGCCGAGAACAAAGAGGAGAAAGGTAAGGGTGATGCTATCTGTAGCAGGGCTAAAACGACGCACAATACCCAAGGACCAACTTCTCAGCAGCCACCACTGGGCCAGCACTGTGAAATTCGGTGAACTTCCAACCTGAACAGGCAGGCTATGGCACAGGCACAGAGGCGAAGCATTTGTGCTGGATAAGGATGTTCTAAGGTATTTTTGGAAGGGCAACAGCGGTTAAGAAAATCATATGGTCTTTAAGACCCTGAAGATGGTAGGCATGGAGGCCCACATCTTTAATCCCAGCTCTTGGGAGTTAGAGGCAGGCAGATCTCCGTGAGTTTGAGGCCAGCCTGGGCTACACAGGGAATTCCAGGATAGCCAGGGCTATATACTGAGACTCTGTCTCAAAAAAAAAAGGGTGGGAGGGGGGGAGGGCAAGTAAATTGGAACTTTTTACACATTTTAACAATTTCCAACATGTATTTAATTTTTTAACTATGCATATATGATAACTATGTTTGTGTGTGTGTGAGAATGTGGTGTGTGTGTGTGTGTGTGTGTGTGTGTGTGTGTGTGTGTGTGTGAGAGAGAGAGAGAGAGAGAGAGAGAGAGAGAGAGAGAGAGAGAGAGAATGTGGTGCCTGTGTGCCATGGCACCCATGTAGGCCAGAAAACAAATTCTGGTTGAGTCTTTGTCTTCTGCTGCAGGCCGGACCTCTTCTGTTGCTCACTGCTGCATACATCAGATTAACCTGCTCATGAGCTTCCAGAGGCCCTGGTCTCTGCTTCCCATCTCCCTGGAACACACTGGGGTTACAGACATTGCTTCTGTGACTGGTTTTCTATGTGCATCCTGAGGATTTGAACTCAGATTTGCACAGCAAGCCCTTTATGCCGGGAGTCAGTCACCCTACCAATTCCCAGCGTGCATTTTAAACTTAGGTATCCTCAATCTTCAGACACAGAGAAAGATCTGCATTTTAACTACTGGGTAAAAATCTTCTCATTTCCTGGGGGACACTGAATGCACCTACAGTAACTGGTGGAAATACTTGTTATGTGTAATCACCGGTGCTTCCCAACTCTTATTAATTGACCTCTGTTATTACTGAAAGTCAGAACCTGAATCCATGCCAAGGCCCCAGGGTAACTTGGCTGAGAACGTGAAAAACACTAAAACCCGCAGAACTCGATTCTATTAGAATACTGCCTAGAGGAGACAAGGCAAACAGACGCGATGGGAGCGCCATGTGAATGCTTTCATTCGTGGACAGTTTTCCCTAATGAGCCTTTGAGATAAGTGTGTGTGTGTGTGTGTGTGTGTGTGTGTGTGTGTGTGACTGTGTACACGTGTGTGTTCATGTCTGTGCACACCACTATGTGTGGAGGTCAGGACAACTCAGGGTGTTGGTCTTCCACTTTAAGGCGGGGTCTCTTGTTGCTAACTGCTGCAGAGCCATGGTAGGCAGCCTGTGAACTTCCAGGGGTTCGCCTGTCTTGGTCTCACTTCTTGTCCCAGAGCACTGGGGTTACAGACATACAACTGTCCTTGGCGTTGATGTGCATTCTGGGGATTCAAACTCAGGTCCTAACATTTATGTGGCCAGTGCTTTACCCATAAAACCATCCTCCAATCCCTTAATGCACTTTTTTTTTTTTTTTTTTTTTGGCTTTATATTCAGCTCTCAATTTCAAAAGAGACTTGAAGTGTTTACAAAGCTATTTCTGTAAACATTACAAATTCAGTAATCATTACAGATTCCCAAAAAGGCACAAAGAAAATAATGTAGCAAATAACGAAATCAATTCTAAGTAGAATTCTAAGCCTAACAGAGCAAGCACAAGGGTATGGGGCAGGAGATCTGAGCACTTAACTTACACACTTCACTAACAGCAGATGGCTGACACTGTTCCCTCTAAGGAAAACGCATACTGACACCCTTGGCTTTGCCTCTGCATTGTCGCCTAAGTGGTCAGGCTCGCCCCCTGGTGTCTAGCTGTGCCATGGGAAAACATGGAACTAACCGCTTTTCTATGTTAGACTTTGATGTTCCTCAGAAATGTTGTAGGTAGATTCGGGTGGCCTTTTAAGGCGGTTTTTGCAAAACAGTGACCAGGTTACTGCTGAAGGCCCCTGTTAAGATGAAATGCAGCTTGGAGGGACTGTACATACCTTCGAAGTTATGCACCATGTACGTCACCTTCTGACTTCCATCTTTTGGTGTATAGGTTATCTCTACTTTTCCTGGCCCGGGGACAACAAAGTCAGTCGCTCTGTACTGTGCAGAGGGAAACACATATTAGGAAAAATGCCCCGTCAGGAACTGTTAAGAGTTAGAAAATTGGGTTGGGGATTTAGCTCAGTGGTAGAGCGCTTGCCTAGCAAGCACAAGGCCCTAAGTTCGATCCTCAGCTCAGCTCCAAAAAAAAAAAAAAAAAAAAAAAGAGTTAGAAAAATAGATTATATAGCCAAACACAGCAATGTGACTTGATGCTCTTTGGTTTCAAATAGGGTTATGAGGGGTCCAGGGAGTCCCATTAGGTAGTAATAGTGCAAGTTGAGATCAGCGAATCTTCACCAGGAGCCCACCCATATTCGGTAATTTTATGAGCACCAATTCAGAGAGGCCAGAGACCAACATAAAGTTCTGTCTTAGCTTTGTGTCTGTTGCTGCGATCAAATACCCCAATAAAAGCAATTTAGGGAGAAGGGGTTTATTTCAGCTCAGTCCCAGGGTATAGTCCCCCACATCGAGGAAGTCACACAGCAGAAGCTGGGGAAGCCATATCACATAAAATCCAGAAGGGAGAGCAATGAATGCATGCTTATGCTCAACTTGCTCTCTCATTCAGTCCAAGGCCCAGTGTGGGGAAATGGTGCCAGCCACATTCAGGGAGGACCTTTCCACTTAAACTAACTGGGTTGAAAAAAATCCCTCACTGACAAGCTCTAGACATTTCCTTATTGTAACTCCTTTCTCAGGCGATTCCAGACTGTGTTAAACTGACCATCACACTATCCCTCACGGACATTTTCATTCAGGGAGCTCACAGCCACATAAAGACAAATACAGGAGAGAGCTACTAAAGACGTTCCAAGTGTCAGAAGCGGGGGGAAAATGAGACCACGAAGAAAGATGACATTGGCTGGAGACGCCAACGCCACCAGCTCTGGTGCTGATGATGTCAGCAGAGCCTGTGCTGGGTCCTGATTCTAAGCTAGAAGTCCAATGCTGAGCAAATCTCATTCTGACCCCGTTTTTCAAGAAGGGCCTGGGGAAAGAAAACACGAGGTCAAATGGCCTGGCAGGTGAACCGCTGTCAGGTTTTCAGGGCCTTGTCGCTCTCTGTGGTGATCATGATTACTAACAGACCTATAGCCACAAAAAGCACTCATTCTGGAAGCAGCATGGCAGACTGACAGCCCCAGGTTAAGGCTGTTCAAAGGCCAGGGACTTCCCAGACGGGTACCCAGCCCATGCCAGGCACCCACAAGTCATTGCTGCATGGGGTCTTTTTCAGTTGTCTGTTTTATCCAGTGACTAGCATCAGGTACCAGCAGGTGCCAGCCACACCTGTTGCTTTACAGTAATCTTAGCCACAGTGTGTTAAAAAAAAAAAAAAAGCAGTCAGATAACAGAGAAGATTAAATAGATTAAATACTTCTGTCGTAGAAAGTACTTTATTACGGTAATCGAGGCACTGATGTGCCCTAAAATACTTTGTTCAGATCTATGAACATTTAACAGTAAGTCAACATGCTGTTTCCAAAAAAAAACAAAACAAAAACAAAACAAAAAAAAACAAAGATAATCTATTCTTCAAAATGACCGGATACCACAAATATTAAGCAACCAAAAGACCAAACAAAAGAAAAATCCTGACTAGGCAGTGTGCTACACAGGGTAGTGTTCATGATAGGGAGTCTGTACTTCTGCCATTTAGATTCCCTTGCTCAGGCCTCCGGGAGACATCTGTGAAGGGCTGGCCAGGATGAAGAAATAGCAGGAGCCACAGTGTGAAACGAAAGCCACATGACACGTCAAAGACCAAGCCGGTGACCCTGTCCCAGGAGCACAGGGACAGCTGTGGCCACACTATTTTCAGGAGGGACTCCATGGAAACCTCTAGATGCCAGCATTACAGATTTCCATTTGTTAAGGTGCATTTCGATATATATTTCTATTAAGACCCAAAACTTCAGTTTCAACAGACTTTGGAGTTTGTGTCATTACACCATTTCTGCTCAACTCACCAATGAAACTATTTATACAGGTACAGAAATGACATTTGTTCTCCAAGCAATTCAGAATACCTTGACAAGCCTGATTTCAATTATTGGGTGACTTTCCCTTTACCCACAAAGTAATCAGTTTTAATATGTTCGGTAGTGCTCCCCCTCCCCCCACCCTTTGGTTTTTCCAAGACAGGGTTTCTCTGTGTTTTTCCTGGCTGTCCTGGAACTCACTATGTAAACCAGGCTGGCCTCGAACATGGAGATCTGCCTGCCTCTGCCTCCCAAGTGCTGGGATTAAAGGTGCTGGGCACCACTACCCAGCACTGTTTGGTAGTTCTTAATGTGGCTGCTCATTAGGATCTGCTGGCGTTTTTTAAAAGCTCCGATCCTCACAAAATTCAGATTTCAACTGCTCTAGGATGGGACTCAGATAGTGGAAGTGAAACAAACCAAAAAACAAAACAAAAAAAACAAACAAAGAAGCAATGAGATAAAACCATCGGCGCTCACCACCATCAACAGCAAAATCTCATGAAGGGATCCCACTGTGCAGACAGCATTGAAAAGCACTGGTCTGAGCCCATGGTATTACCAATGCAAAAATGATAGTATCATATGGAACAATGTAACAAAAAGATAAAGATATGTTTGGGGAGAAAAGTGTTAAGATGAGTGCTTATTTGAAAGTTTATATTTTTACCCTTTCCTAAGCATATGTGAATATACAGCTTATGCATAATATATGTTCGACCCCTCTTAAGGGCAGAGAAACCCAAAGAACAAAACAGGGAAATTGGAGCTACAGATCCACAAAAAAATAAACATGAAAAAAAAATCAAATTGTGTTCAAACAACTTACTTGGTCTCCATACGCATGCCGACCAATGATGATGGGCTTTACCCAGCCTGTCACCAGTCGGGGGATGTTTTTGCAGATAATAGCTTCCCTGAAGACAGTGCCACCAAGGATGTTTCGGATAGTGCCGTTCGGCGATTTCCACATTTGTTTCAACTTGAACTCCTCAACCCTCTTCTCATCAGGGGTGATAGTGGCACACTTGACACCAACATTGTACTTCTTTATAGCTTCTGCAGCATCCTTGGTGACCTGGTCATTGGTGGCATCACGGTTCTCTATGCCTAGGTCATAGCTTGGAGAGGGAGAGATGCCAGCTTAGCTTCGTAGACAAACTGACAGGCTGTCACCTACCTGCAGAGCTTGCTGGGCCAAAGTGAAGACACGCCCCCATCCCCAAACACATCTACATAGGTCAAGTTTTAGCATCAATACAGCCTAAACAAAAGGTGGGTGCCTGTCTACGAAAAAAGGAGTGAAGAGACACTTAGAGGCTGGGCCCTGCTTCCAGGAACTGCAATGGGAAGCTGTCTGTCAGGAAAGCCACAAACTCTGCTAAACTGCCTCCTGCTTTTCACCATATAAGGGCAGCAACAACACACAGGCAACCCTTGGCCTGGTTTCTCTCCATACAATTATACAGATTAAACCCAAGTACAACCTTATTTTCCCATAGTAAGCTTTATACTTTATCAATAAAGAGGTGGAGAGGTAAAAGGATTTTTTTTGTTCTTGTTTTGTTTTGTATTTCTGGCATTGAAGTGGTGGGAAGGTTAGCTCTGTCGATCAGTGCCAAAAAGAGCTGAGAACTCTTTTTGTTGAAGCCAGTTAATCATAGGTGAACCTTCCCCTACTTCTTGAGTAAGTCTCTTTGTTCTGGAAAGAAGCCTGTGGTTTATTGGATAAGTAATGGAATCCACCACCCAGCTTGTATACACTGTATTTAGTACTAGCTCCCACAATGCAGACCATTCACAGAGGAATGAATGCTGGCTGTCCACAGAGCATAGAAAATAATCATAAAGCTTAAGTATATAATGGTTTATTGAAAGTAATACAAGCTGGGCAGTGGTGGATTCCAGCACTCGGGAAGCAGAGTTGGGGGAATCTCTGGGTTTGAGGACAGCCTGGTCTACAGAATGAGTTCCAGGATAGCCAGGGCTGTTACATGGAGAAAGCCTGTCTTGAAAAAGCCAAAAAAACAAAACAAAACAAAACAAAACAAAAGCAAACAAACAAAATCATTAAGTGATTTATTTTGTTTTCTATGGCCTTACAGAAAAAGTTTCATTTCTCAAAACCAGCTAGTAAGCAACCTGCCCTTCTCTGCCCAGTGCTTGTATTTTCCTTTCTCAAGCTATCCCAAGTGCTGGTGCAAACACAGAAATAGTCACTTGATATGCTTCCAAACAAAAATATTTTCTGCTTAGGCCTTAGCCAATTCATATACACATAACACAACCATGCATTTTCTTATTTATTTTTTTTTGGCCTAGGAAATGCTGAATATCTACAAATATCCAACCCCAACTCATAGAAAATGTGGACAATATTTTTCATATTATAGGCTCCATTTCTCAGGAGAATCTATCCACAAATGGGTGGGGTTTTTTTCTTTTTGTCTGCTTTGTTTTAATATTTCCAGGAGAAAGGAAAGAATAAATGGCCTAGACCACTGTGTTGTCTCTATTAAAAAATGAAAAACAACAATAAAACCCTAATTACCTCATACCCCTTACCCAGCATAATAACCAGTTGCTCATAATAAGTGGGGAACTATTAAGCATGAGGACCCAAGTTCAATCCCTGGAATCCACCTTCAAAGACAAAAAAGGGATAGGCATGAAAAAAGTCAAGACACGATCATGCATTTGTAATCTCAGAGCAAGGGGGATCCCTGGGGCTTGCTGGCTGCTCAGCCCAGTTTACTTGAGTTTATGTGGTGGGTTCCAAGCCAGTAAAAGGCTTGCCTCAAAAAAAAAAAAAAAAAAAAAATACCCAAGGTTGTCCTTTGGCATATATGCATAGCCATGTGCATATGTGTGTCATGTACACACACACACACTCACACACACAGAGAGAGAGAGAGAGAGAGAGAGAGAGAGAGAGACAGAGAGAGACAGAGAGAGAGATAGACAGAGACAGAGAGACATAAGTAAATTTTGCCCCAGACTGAGCCTCTAAGCATTTAGCTGGGTGTGTTGGTTCATGGGCTCCAGGTCAGCTTGGTCTACACAGTAATTTCTAGGCTAACCAGGACTACACAGCGAGACTCTGTCTCAAAACAACAGTAACTAACAAAAGAAGGTCTGGGGAGACGGCTCAACAGTTAAGAGCACTTGCTGCTCTCTAGAGCACCTGAGTGGGTTTGGTGTCAGAACCCAGGACTCCAGTTCAGGCAATCTGATGCCTTCTGGCTTCTGCAGGCACCAGGCATGCACATGGTACACATACACACATGCAGGCCAAATAGTCATACACCTAAAATTTGAAAAAACAAAACAAACAACAACAACAAAAAACCCAACAAAACACACCCCCCCACCACCACCTACACACACAAAAGAAAAAAAAAAGCCCAGGTTTATCTATTGCCATGCAAAGTTCTGAATGGGAAAGTTTCTAAAGTGTTTCTTTTAACTTACTTGGAATCTCTCTCTCTCTCTCTCTCTCTCTCTCTCTCTCTCTCTCTCTCTCTCTGTCTGTGTGTGTGTGTGTGTGTGTGTGTGTGTGTGTCCTTTTCTATATGTTTGGGAATCTTCAGCAACTGCAATGCTGATCTTATTATGGTTGCAATATAGACAGTACCAGCAGCTTTGGCTTACACAATCAAAAGGTAGCTAATGACATAATGTGAACTAAACATCTGCACCCAACTAAGCAATAGGACACGTACTGAGTAATTCTGGGTCAAGGCGAAGACAGACACCAATGGTTTGCTTTGGATGTATTGCTCAATATTATGCCATGCCAGCCTTTGACCACTTCATCCTTTTAAAAAATGGTTTCCATGTAGTTCAAATGTACAAAAGGGCAAAGATCAAGTGGAGCAGGAGTTGGTGGTGCACGCTTTTAATCCCAGCACTCTGAGGCAGAGGCAGGTGGATCTCTGCGATTGAAGCCAGCCTGGTCTACAGAGTGAGTTCCAGGACATCCAGGGCTACACGGAGAAACCTTGTCTCAACAAAAAACAAACACAAATCAACCAACCAACCAAAGTGAAAGTGGAGAGAGAAAACACTAGGAGAAAAGGAGAGAATAAATAACATACTTCCTGATTTCCAAATCCATCTGTCTCTCAACAGGAGGATGATTCCCCACACAGACCGAGTAAGGATACTCCAATGCCCAACTTGGTGAACCAATGGGTTTACAGGAATATGTGTGAGGGGTTACATACAGGACCAGAAATGACCCAAGGACAGCTGCATCACCAAAGCCCACCCCAGCCTGGGTGACTGCTCACAACAGCTGGGAACCTGGAGCACACCTCACACTCGGTAGGCAGCTCAACAGGTTGGAGAGTGTCCTTTCCAAGTGCTTCAGTTGGTCTAAACCTCTTCCCAGGAAACTGTTCTGATCGAGAGTCTTCTTCAAAGCTTGGCTTCCCTAGTTTGAGAGTCTCAGCTTTTACTGTTTACCCTGGCAGGGAGGGACATAGTGAGTCTTGTCAGTTTCAGGGACATCTTGAAGCTAGTTTGAGTTGTTTACCTGCCTGTTTAAAGAGCTTGGTATGGGATGGAATGTTTCAATCTCAGAGGAAACTGTTACACAACAGTGTCGTTAGAAGGAACAGATACTTTAAGAGGGTTCAGGGACCCCTTTGCCTCGTGAGCAACAAGGGCAATGTTCTCTGAAGCCTCGAAGTTTCTCTTTTTCCAAATAGTCCGCTTTTGCCCTTTATTGGAATCAGATAATACCTTTTAAGTGATCTGTCTTCTACGAGCAATGTGGTGACCCATCCTACAGACAGCTGCTCTTGCCCCTGAAGAGCCAGAGGAGCAGTACAGGATTTGAGACACCAAGAAACATGACTCAGATAAGCCTCAGTGCTAGGCAGGGACCTTTCTGTATCCTGATGTTTCTATGTGAGAAATCACTTTTGTAATATAGTCCCGCATTGCCAATATCTGCAGTATCTATAGGAAAGCCTAATTCTACAGAGAATTCTTCATTATTCACTATTGGAGTTTCCCCTGAATATAGGTCCTAAGAACCATTGCATCGTTTGTACAATAACAGATCTGCTCTTGTGGACAACCAATGGTTGAGAATAATGATTACATTATTAAGTTCATATTTCAGGGTCAGATTCCCCCACACTCTATCTAGTCAGATGGCCTTGGCAAAGCTATTTGTCTCTCAAGTTAGAAAATAATTCCTTACAGGACTGTCTTACAGTGCTGACTCGGAAGCCACACATAAGCACTGTAGTGTGGTGTCCTACACAGAGAAGTTCTCAGTTCTACCACTGGTAAATGTGATTGTTATCTGTAGAACTGTGCTGTTATAAATTGTTCTTTTTAAATAGTCACCACGTCATTGATACTTCATTTCTAATTTATGACATGACAAGGCACATATCTTTTTTTTTTTTTTTTAAAGAGCTATTGAAATAAAAATGTCCAAAAAAATTCATGGCGGTTCTGTGGTGGAGATGCAAGGAGATGAAATGACACGGATCATTTGGGAATTGATTAAGGAGAAACTCATTCTTCCCTATGTGGAACTCGACCTGCACAGGTAAATGAATTGCTCTTCTGGGTAGCTAGCAAACTCAGAAACATAATTCTTTGAAAGTGTACCTGACATTATTTTTACATGCATAGTAGCTGTGCTTTGTGATTAAAGCTTTTAAGATTTTTTTGTTGGTGGTGGTTGGTTTGGATGTTTGGGTTTTCTTTAAGACATAGAGACTTGCTACAGAGCCCAGATGTTGGCCTTGAACTCAGCAGCAGCCCTCCCACCTCAGTTTGTCAAATGCTAGGGAAAAAGTCATGTACCATAATACCTCGCGCATGCTTACATTTTAGCTTAAATATATACAAGTGTATCTTACTTTGAGGGATCTTTGTTTACAATTTTGTGTGTGCGTGTGTATGTGTCACAGCATGCATGTGCACACAGCATGCATGTGGAGGTCAGGACAGTGGATTCTCTCCTACCATGTGTGCTCCAAGTGTCAGACTCAAGATTGTCAGGCTTAGAAGCGAGAACCTTTAACAATGAGCTGTCTCTCGCCAGCCCTTGGGGAATCCTCTCTTTCAACATGCTGTTAGAAAAAGTGGGCTTGCCCTGAGTTCACAGTTAAGAATTATAAAGGAAAAGCGGTGAGTTTTGAGGCTTTTCTAACTCTTTTCCCTGTTGAAGGTCTTATTAAATGGGAAGCTTAGAGTACAATGTATTATTTGTGGAAAGAAAAAAAAAAGAGGACAATAAGAAAGAGTGAACTAAATGTAGACAACTCACTTTTGTCCTTTCCAGCTGGGTCTTCCGTCAGTCTACTGAGTCAGTGGGTGGGGCTTTCTTCCTGTCTGCTTCTTCTGTCCTCTCCATGCAGGTACTCACTAGAGTGCCCACCCCGCTTCCAGAGCATCCCCAAGTCTCAGTGACTGTCCTTTGTTTGTGTTG